>NC_141353.1:7045000-7117500 GCF_057382095.1 Aulonocara sp. 'chitande type north' Nkhata Bay
AGACTATATGACATATGAATAGCATTTTTTTCTTTCCTTTTTTCATGTCTTCATTCTTGACAGAAGACAAATCAGTCATAAAACCAAAATAACACAATATACAATAAAAAGAAAGAGTATTAAAAATGCTATAACTCTCCAAGCTTTGTTATTGCAGTGCTGAATAACACAAATAAAGAGTCATTTGATATAAAGCTGAATCAGAGAGTAGAAATGAAAATAAAAATACTGGGTTGCAATGAGTCATATGGATGCGTCGTATAAATAAAGCTGAACTGAACTGAATGGTTCATATGAGATATCTAAATTCTAGACAGCAGCATGTAAGGGTGCTAGCAGTGCACTCTATTTTTTTAAATGGTCAAATTTATAACATTTGAGTGAGGAATACTCCCCCCCCCCCAAAAAAAAAAATTTGCCTACCTTAATTAAAATGACCCAATAAATAAAACCTAACTAATCTCTGGTATATTACAATCCTTAAGTGTTAGCAAAAGAATAACAATCACAAGCCAAGTCCATGCATACGGTAACCGGTCTCTACCTGTGAATATTTTCCATGGCTGCAACCTCAGCGAGGGCAGCCAAGCTGAACAAGGCAGGCAGCTCTTGTGATATGGTGCTTCTTTCTGCCTCCTCTCCTCTGTGACTATAGCACCCCATTTCATTGCATAAATTCTGTTGTGGTAATGGCTTCTTATCCTGGTCCTGGTTCAGGTCCCTTGTTTTGTCTTCTGTAGTAACAAAGCACATATGTACAATTCTCAGGAACATAACTGAATATTTTTCAGAACATGTCATTAATAGTTTCTGCTCACATATTAAGTTTCAAAATAATTTTACCAAAAACCGTCATGACATGAGATGCCAGAGTGTATCGTGCCACCAAAAAGTAGAAATGGTTGGATCATATAAGTAAATATTAGCTGATTTATGTGGTACGTAGAAATGAATTTGGTCAAATGTGCTCTCACTCAGTTCTTTCACTATCTACAGCACATGTAGCATCACACATCACAGCAAAGGGTGTACTAAGAAGGAAGGAGCTATATTCAAACACTTATGTTTGGGGATGCTGTGACTCAGGTGGCAGAAAGGGTCATCTACCGACTGGAATTTCGGTAGATTGAATCCCAGCTCCTTATGTTTGTGTGTAAGAGTATCCTTGGGCGAGAACCTCGAGTTCCCCCTGATGCATCCGTCAGAGTACGAGTGCGTGAATATTTTCGCTAATTCTTTTATCTGAAGAATGCTTTAAGCAGAGTAGAACAGAATAAAATAGCCCTTTATTCCTTTTGTACATGTACAATGAAATTGTGGCCGATACCATACGTGAGATACAAACTCCTGGATACATTTTAGACACTCACCTGCCATTCCCCTCTGACCTCTGGCACAAACAAGGCATTTTTGCCTAGACAAACTGGATTTTATTGAAAATCTGGAAACTGTTGTGCAGGAAAATCCCAGTAGATCTGTTTCTGAAATAGTTGAGTATTACTCAGACTAGCTTTCTTCCTCATTCTGATGTTAGGTTTGAACTTCAACCATCTCTGCATGCTTAAACTGCTGCCATTTGATTGGCTGTTGAAATATTTGCATTAACAAGAAGTTAAGCAGGTTTATCTAATAAAGTGGTAAATTTAAGAATAAAATTATTAGTTTTCACAAAGTCTGTGGATTCAGTTTTTATTATGCCAGTTTGCATAAATGCAGTGGTCCCTCTTTACCATAAAACTAAACATATGACTAAATATTCTATTTCCACTGCATTTCAGCTCTGCCACAAAAAGACTGTGTGATTGTTACACAGGAAGCATGTAGAAACAGCTTAGAAAAAGAGTTTGGGTGACTGCACAAGTTGAGTGCTCAGACTGAGTAGAAAAGCGCTATATCTTAATGCATTCTCAATCAGCCAGTTAAGTAAATCTTCAGAATCTGAAAACGCTACATCCAGATGAACAGAATCAACCTTTGGAAAAAAAGAATTGGTCGATTTACCATTTACTAACAAGAACAACACAAAAAAGCTGTTTATAATTCTGATCATTTATCAGTACTGATACATGTGAGACTTTATCAGAGGTGTGAACATCACAGCAGATGCCTTTGTGTCAAAGTAACTGAGAATAAAACACGGAAAAACATGAAGGAGATTTTCCTGGCCTGGCTTTTTATAGCATATAACCTTAAAAATATTCTGCATAATTTTAAAAAGTATAAATTTCTACAGTATTGAACAGCAGAAATTAGGCTTTCTTGTCTGAGGACATTCAAGTCCAAAAAAAAAAAAAGACAGCAGCCATTAGTGCTGTAAACAACGGTAGACTGGTGGGTAATAAGCGAATAAATAACGCCAAAAAACAAAGATTTGAGATGGGAAAACTGTTCTTGAAGTACAGAGAGAGAGAGAGAGCTGTGCACGAAGTGTGATTTTATCGTGGTGGAAGCAAAACAGCAAAAGTAAGAGGAAAGTAATGACAATATTTATCAAATGTGAAGCGTAGTTTAGATCTTATTTTGCTGCTGGTTCAGTGAATTTTGGTTGGAGAGAGACGTGTCCGTGTAGGTGCCGTCGGGTGAGAAAGCCAAGAAAGAGAAAGCTGATTCTGATGCGTCGGGTCGGTGCTCTGTGTTTACGTCTTTGTGCAGAATCCGTGTACCTGCTCTCATTTGCTGTTTGGTGGTTGTTGAAATAGTTTTGAGAGCTTTAATCTGAGATTCTGGCGTTTCTGGCAAAATATATTTATATTTAAAAGTTGATTCAGGATTTAATGAATTGATATCGCTTTATTCAAGCTACTCACCTCCCTCTTCCACCTGCACTTTCAAATGTACACACAAAGGACTACGGGACAACTACAGGACCATGGCCAATTTTAGAGGTCCCGCCCCTGACTATCTCTGATTGGGTCACACGATAGCGGCATGATGTGTGTCAGTTGTTGACCACACGGACACTTTCAGAGTTGCGGAGATTTTGAGAAATACATTGCTGCCATTTTCAATTTACAGTTTAGTGCCAAGATACTGTATACAAGAATTATCAGACAATGTAGGTACAGGCTGCTACAAGCTAATAAGCTTTTAGTTCCAGTTTCCTTAATATATCAGCCTGGGTGGACTGAGTATCTTACTAATTAAATAAATTAAAATATAATATCAGCATAAGACAAATTCTGGACTATCAAGTTGGACCTGCCACTTCCAAAATGACATTTTTTTCATGTATATTGATACATTGAGCTAAACTGCAAAAACAAAATGGATATTGACGTTACTCACCCTCACTTGGAGACACACTGCCATGTGCCGTGCGCACCAAGTGTGTAATCTTAGTCTTCCTTGCCTTTCGTTTCTGGCTACCAACTAGTATCTCCATGGTAGCAGTGCCCTGGACATCTGGGCACATTATGGGAACGGGAGCACATAATTTGACTTCCGAACCTATATCCAGTGTGGAATCAGTCTGTCCCACTGCTGTGGAGCACAATCACCACAATGGTTTCAGTCATTTGACCATTGCACAGACATAAAAAAAACCTGAAAATCACCGGCACAGACATTTGAGTCCTCTTAACAATGACTTAACGATTACAATTTTATCATTCATTGTGACCAAACAAAAGCATACTGTTTACAAATAATTCTCTGCAGAGTATTTCATAGATATCCCCTGTGTCCTATAGTTACAGTTTTGTTTAATAACTTAGAAATCACAAAAACAGGTAACTTTTGAACATTTTCATCCCCTGTGTTTCAGTTTTAATTTGAAAATGGTTCATGGACCTGCTATATAAAGCGCAAAAATCAACAATCTATTTCACCTTTTTCCACTGCACCTGGTTTCTCCTTTTTTTGTTTGTGCAATCTCGTCCTAACAATCTTGTGGAATGTAGTCTTTTTCTGAGATGGCCCTGATATAGCAAAAACAAACAAACAAACAAACAAACAAAAAAAACAAACAAACAACAAAAAAACAGATAGGTAAAGAAAGGAAGATCATGGAAATTCAATGTTATGGAGTCCAAAGGTTTCTTTGGTTTGTTTCTATTTTTTTATACATAATGAGAACTGGTCCTTAGTACCTGAATAGGACTGTATAAACAGGTATAGAGTGGATTATGGATGATAAGTGAGGGTGTAGAAATGGGTGACAAATTAATAAAAAAAACTCAACATCAAGCTTTAGTGCCTTAATGTCCATAGGTGTCTAAAACATTGATCGAAAATATATTTATAGTTAGATGTTTTGATGCCGGCAGTGGAAATTGCTGTCTAACAACTGGGCGAAATCTTCAGTTAGGGTACGGTCCAATGACTGTGAAGGCCATAGAATGTCATTCAAATAATCCTCATCTAATCACCCAATGAAATGTTGTGAACTGTTGTGTCCTATACACTGGGATATCGTGATCCTCAAGAGACCACATCCAGTAACCATTCAATCTTCAGTCAAAGGGAACACAAACCCCCCAAACAAAATCCTCCAAATCTTCAGGGGCCGAGGGTTTGAGTGTTTCTTTAATTTGTCACTCATATGTTATATCACATTATTTATTCTAGTGTAGACTGGACCTCAAACTTTGTTCCTACCTTTTCCGGTCTTAGACTCATCTCTTTGGATGGTGGTGCTGTCGGACTTCTTTTTTTTTGCAACAGCAGTGCCCTTTTTATCAAAGGTCATCGGGCTATACTGTGGCAGGCTGTTAAACTTCTTCTCAAACTCCTCCTCCAGTTTACCTAGGCTGACAAGTAAATTTCAGAGATTCACAAAGGGTAGCTTAACAAGCTTTAAAAAAAAAAAAAAGCCAAATGTCAGTGATCTTGTAAATTCTTCAAACACCAGCACAGAACAATAAACTGGACACAGGGAAAGAATGGGCATTACAACTACTTGCACAACAAAATTTAGGTGCAATGAACTGTTGAGTGTGGTTTCCATTTTAGTGGTTCATTATGGCATACTCGACATACTTGACTATTATATATGTGTAATCTACAGTGTTGGGACTAACGCGTTATTAAGTAACGCGTTACAGTCACTACGTTATTATTGTGGTAACGAGCACGGTAACTAGTTATTATGCTAAAATCAGGAACGCGTTAGTCGTTACTGGGATTTAGATAGGGTCGTTACTCGTTACTTCGTGTGGTGGCTATCGCGGAGCTTCCAACAGATTCAGTAACATTAGCAAGTGGTGGAGGCCAGCAGATGGATGAAGGAAAAGGGACGCAGAAGGAAAAGAGACCCGAGGAAGCCGCCGGTCCAAGTGTGAACTGAACTTCAGGTAAGAAGTTATGACCTGCAGTCTCTCTGGGTCAGATATGAACCAAGTTTAGGTGGAGTTTATTTTCGTTATTCTGACTTTTTCCGTACTGCGTGCTAGCTAGCATGACGGAGTTTCTATACAGCTGGGTGGGTGCTATGAAGTTAATGATGTTGAACTTTATTTTGTTCATAAGTTATTAGAGTTGCCAACCGTCCCGTCTGGTATTCAGAGAAAATATTACGCGTTTCTTATTGAGGTGAAAAGGAACAGTTTGTCCCGTAATTCAGCTACAATGAAAAAGGCACAAAGCTGGAGTTATTCTGTGTCTTTGCTGCACAGCTGCCTCTTCTTCTCTCATCCTCTCCCTCTCCCCCTCCCTCTCCCGTTTCTACTTCAATCATGAAAACTGATCAATGATCAGCTGATCGGCTCTCTTGTTTGTTTATCGCTCACTTTGCGCCAGAAAGAGGAAACCAGCGGATGTCGCGGTAAACAACAGCAGCACGTTTGATCAGCTGTTGTTAGAATTTATTTAATATTAATTTCTAGTATCAGCTGATGGTTGCTGGAGCCACAGCTGCAAAAAAGCTGCTGGTCATGATATGGTTTGGTTATCTGGTGAGAGGGAAACATGAAGATGAAACCAGGAGATGTCCTTACTGAATCATCAGAGCTGAACAGGTGATGGAGAAACAGGTTTACCTTTTAGGTGACATGAATGAGTTGAAAGGAAGTTATGAACTGTTTCTGAGAGACAAATAACCCCAGGATCCTTTTTTATGTAGCTGACAGCTGGTAACTGTGCAGGGGCGGATCTAGCAAAGTGTTGCCAGGGGGGCATGTAGGGCATTAACAGGGAGAGGGGGGCACAAAGAAATACTTTTCTTTCTTATTCTCATTTAAAATGTCTAGCGTTTAAAAAATAATTATCTGAATCTTACAACAAACGATTGATAGATTGATGCATATATACCATCAAAACAGTGTACATCACTGTCACAACAGTGTTTATTTTCATTCAAAGGCTTTATGATTTTTCCTATAATGATGGGCTGGTCTCTAGTCAAAATGCCCGGGCCAATTTTCTGTCCCAGTCCAGCCCTGTATGCAGCTCATCTGCAGTCTGGTGTTGCCTACATCTTCCTATTCAGAAGGCAGAATTTCTGAGTTCTGAGTACAAACGAAAGCACCACGACTGCAGTTTTTGTGTTGGATGTAAAAGGCGCACATGACACTGTGACGTAGGCTAGAATCATGGCAGTAGTCAATGACGGTCCAGGCGTGGGATTTCTCTCGTGGAAATATGCACATTATCTTTTCCTTTCTATTGGTAGGTGGCACAGTGCACTTGTGGCAAGTAAGCAAGCTAGAAGACTGGCAAAGTTATGGAAGCAACACATTAACAAGAGAATTCTGAGTAAAACCAAAGTTACTTTCCCTAGTAACTAGTTACTTTGAAAGTAACGAGTAACTTGAAGTAACTGAGTTACTCTTGAGAGAAGTAACTAGTAATGTAACTAAGTTACTATTTTAAAGTAACTTACCCAACACTGGTAATCTATTAGCTAAAAATATCATTTATGTATTACCACTCTAAAACAGCGGTCCCCAACCCCCGGGCCTCGGACTGGTACCAGTCCGTGAGTCGTTTGGTACCAGGCCGCGAGAGTAGAGGCTCAGGTGTGAAATGTATGGTTTTCAGGGTTTTTATCAGTTTTCAGCGTTATTTTGTTATAGTTTTTATCATTAACTCGGTTTTCCTGGGTCTTTTCACGTGTGTTATGAATAAATCTTCTTTTTTTCGGTACCGGTACTAGTTTTATTTTGTTGTATTTATTTAAAGGCCGGTCCGTGAAAATATTGTCGGGCATAAACCGGTCCGTGGCGCAAAAAAGGTTGGGGACCGCTGCTCTAAAAGCATTCCAGACAGGAATTCTATTACAGCTTTGTCAGTATTACATATATATTCTAAAACCTTTTAATTATTCACCAAAGGAAATCTAAACACATACACACAAAAGTGGAATAGTGCTAATATGATGTATAAATACAGGCAAAATTATTACACCCCCCGCCCCCCCAAAAAGTTTATTTCAAACTTTGATTCAATTGACCTCTCTTTTTTTCTGGGACCAATATTACAAATATATCTATATATAATTATATTTTCAAGTTACTACGGGCCACAAGAGTGAGAATGATACTTGGATTAAAAATGAAGGATTAGTTACTTACTCCTATTCCTCAGAATGACTGTAAGAAAAGCCAACTCACCCCTGAGAAGACTCGTCTTTGGACTTGGACTTCTTGAGCTTCTTGGGACAATTAGGTCCTATCTGTGAAACTGTCCAGCTGTCATCACTCCAGTTAGCGTCATGATCAGACGTACGGAAAATACCTCTTTTACCTGCAGATATTTGCAAAACATGAATTAAATTCTGCCCCTTACATGTATCAGTCACATCGTTCTTGAATCAAAATAGATACCTCGGTCAATATTGGCTCTCAGTGAAGTCAGCATTCCCTCAGAGACCAGAGTTTTATATAAGGCGCCTTTACAGGTTCGCTCTGATTTCCTGGACCCACGATTTTCAGTGTTAGACTCACAAGTTGCATCGCTTGACCTTTCCTTTCCTTTGTCGTGCTCTTCAAGATTAACAAGTGAATGATTGCAAGAGGACTTATGGGGTTCTATTGTCTGTCCTTGGAAATCAGTGCTTTCCACGTTTGTTGCTTCTGTCCTGGAGCCAATATCAGACAACTTTTCTTTCATTTCTACCTCAGGGGACCTGTGCTGTCCACTCTGCCCACTGCTGTCATCCATCTCCTCTTCATCTTTGACAAAGCTCTTGATTTTCGGCTTACTCTTCTTTTTGGGCAACCCACCACTAAGACAATTGTCATCCTTCTTCTTGGACTTTTCCTCTGTGTCCAAACAGACCCCTTTAGCCACTGACTCGATTGTACTGAATACACTGTCCAGGCTTTCTGAAGGGTTAGCCTTCTTTATAACTTTCTTTGATGAACACCGGCTCTCATCATTGTCATTTGACTTTGCCACGTCTCTTTTCTTACCTTTTTTTTTGACAAGTGCATTTTGGCTGCTGAATTGTGGGAGAATGGCATTAGTGGAGGTAGACGTGAGAGAGTAGAGCGAAGGTAAGAGTGCTGCTTTGTGAGGAGAGGCAGGGGAGAGGTCAGTGTCTGCTCTCTCCTCCTTGACCTCTGGCTTGATAGCAGTTTGTTGGAGAGGGTCTGTGGAGGAGCTGTCTTCTGGCTGAGATGCAACTGTGTCCATTTTTCCAGCTTCAGATGCTAAACACATCTATTTGGAACAGAAAAGCTTAAATCAAAGACAAAGACTGGCAAAAGTTCACTCAAATACCACCAACAGCAGTTTTTCCCTCTCAAATATTATCAATTCCTCATGCCTATCAATGAAGTCTAACATTTAAAGATACAGCCCCTTAAAATGACAGTACCAAAATTACCCATCAGTGATGTAGTCATTTTATTTACTGCATGCTATCATGCATTTAAATGTATTAAGGTCTTCTATAATTGTCATGGAATCATAATGCCCAACCTGTCTTTAAAACAATTATTTGTGTATATAGGCCAGTGATGCTTTTGCAAGTTCTTCATTTCGTATTTAGTGGTGACTGGATCAAATTCTGTTGCAGATACAAATTTTGGTGACTGTTATGTTATGTACTGGCAAAGTACATTTAAAGTGACACATGTAACAAATGCAAACTGAGGACATAACATTGTGTTTGCAGATGGATGATGAATATGAAAATCAGAAGAAATAGCATTTACAATACAGCTGGTTGGAAGGTTGGTGGTTCAATCCCTGACTGCCCCAGCCTGCATGCCAAAGTATCCTTGAGTAAGAGACCGAACCCCAAATTGCTCTCCAATGTATCCATCTGAGAGTGAATGTGTTTGAATGCTAGACAGAAAGCACTTAGGCAAAGAAAAAAATGTGTTTGTGTGAATGTGACATGTTGTTTAAAGTGCTTTCAGTGCTCAAGTAAAGTAGAAAAGCAGCGTGTAAAAACCAGCCCATTTACCATAAAAAAAACCATATAGATGTTAATTAATGCTGTATGTATGGCAATGATTGGCACACCCATTAAGGAGGTGAGATGGTATAAAGAGGTATATGTATATATGCCATGATCATTATAGTAACAGGAGAAAAGCTAAAAGAAGATACATGTTTGTCGGTGTAGTTTTGTTTTTATGTTTTTAGCAAATATAAACTGAAAGTATTAATGTTTCTTAACATAAAAGATTAGAAATATTATTGAACTCTAAAGGTTTCCATATAAAAAACTCAAATATAAGTTTAACTGTAAATAACTAATTATTATATGTTACAAAAACAGTCTTCTTTGTATTTCCCAAACTATTTTGCTCTTTTTGTTTTAGTGGTTGTTCAGATATAGTGCATTGTGAAACATCTTGAGGATTTCTGCCATCAAGTCAGGTCAGTTTTGAATGTTACTAAAAGGAAATGGAGCTTCTACATAATAATATCACTTTAACAGTATACAGTGGCTTACAAAAGTATTCGGCCCCCTTGAACTTTTCCACATTTTGTCACATTACAGCCACAAACATGAATCAATTTTATTGGAATTCCACGTGAAAGACCAACACAAAGTGGTGTACACGTGAGAAGTGGAACGAAAATCATACATGATTCCAAACATTTTTTTACAAATAAATAACTGCAAAGTGGGGTGTGCGTAATTATTCAGCCCCCTTTGGTCTGAGGGCAGTCAGTTGCCCATAGACATTGCCTGATGAGTGCTAATGACTAAATAGAGTGCACCTGTGTGTAATCTAATGTCAGTACAAATACAGCTGCTCTGTGACGGCCTCAGAGGTTGTCTAAGAGAATATTGGGAGCAACAACACCATGAAGTCCAAAGAACACACCAGGGGTCAGGGGGTAAAGTTATTGAGGTCAGGGGTAAAGTTATTGAGAAATTTAAAGCAGGGTTAGGCTACAAAAAGATTTCCCAAGCCATCCCATCCCACGGAGCACTGTTCAAGCGATCATTCAGAAATGGAAGGAGTATGGCACAACTGTACCAAGACAAGGCCGTCCACCTAAACTCACAGGCCGCTGATCAGAAATGCAGCCAAAAGGCCCATGGTGACTCTGGATGAGCTGCAGAGATCTACAGCCCAGGTGGGGGAATCTGTCCATAGGACAACTATTAGTTGTGCACTGCACAAAGTTGGCCTTTATGGAAGAGTGGCAAGAAGAAAGCCATTGTTAACAGAAAACCATAAGAAGTCCTGTTTGCAGTTTGCCACAAGCCATGTGGGGGACACAGCAAACATGTGGAAGAAGGTGCTCTGGTCAGATGAGACCAAAATGGAACTTTTTGGCCAAAATGCAAAACGCTGCACATCACTCTGAACTAGAGATGGACCGATCCGATATTACGTATCGGCATCGGTCCGATACTGACCTAAATTACTGGATCGGATATCGGAGAAAAATAAAAAATGTAATCCGATCCATTAAATATCACGAAAGCACCTCACAAAACTTGCAACACGCCGTAACTCACCTCAGAACGTTAGCACGTCGGAGCAGTATGCATCACGTGATAGAGCGGCTGTGGCATGCGGGACCTGTCGGTGGTCTGGATAGCATGTGGAGCTTCGCTAGCAACCCGGCATTTCATCTCTGACAAAGTTATCCCCGAGAGAAGTAAAGCAAGTTTGTAAGTCCATCTCTGAATGTTTGTAAAGCATTCCTGCGTTAAGCTTACCAAACGATATATGGAGCGACTGCCTCTTCTGGCTGCTACTTCAATCATGAAACTGCTTAATGATCAGCTGATCGGCTTTTCTGTCGCGAGTCCGTCTCTCTGGTTTGTTTTTGGCCCACTTTGCACCAGAAAGAGGAAACCATCGGCTGAACAACAGCAGCACGTTTAAGCTTGATCAGCTGTTGTTAGAATTTATTTATTATTACTTTCTACTCGAGGATCTCTTTCTACGTAGCTGACGGCTGGTAACTGTGCAGGGGCGGATCTAGCAAAGTTTAGCCAGGGGGGCCGATAGGGCATTAACAGGGAAAAGGGGGCACAAAGACATACTTTTCTTTCTTATTCTCATTTAAAATGTCTAGCTTTTAATAAATAATTATCCGAATCTTACACCCAAAGTTTTAATTTGATGTAAAATGAATAGAAGTCAATTACTGTATATAGTGACTATTAAGTCTAATATATATACCCTAGTAAGCTATAGTACTTTTTCCTTTGGGAAGGTACCATCTGTGCAGTCTGCAATTTTGTTGAAGAAAGATGTTGAATCTATTTAATATTTCTTGAAAAATAATTGATTTCTGTGCATTTTTTTTTCCACACTGCATCAAATTAAGGTTGATTACGTTGATTAAGCATCATGAGGTGGAGTGTGAGGGGTGGTTCCCTATTTTTTATTTATTTATTTTTGTTGTTGCTGGGAGTTGGAACCCTATTAGTTAGGTTGCTTAATATTTACGCTAAGTACTCTTTAAAATACCAGAATAGGGAGGATGGTGTAGGTTTAAGTTTATTAGATTGATCAGTATTGCTGAACTATGAAATATTTTTTTTTTGCATACAGGTATAACAGAATAGCTTTAGTGTAGTTGTTGTTTTAAACTTGAGTATGAACTTATACAAAATGCAGCAAGATATTTAAAAAAAAAACAGTTTTGTTGATTAAAAAACATTATATCGGATTCATATCGGTATCGGCAGATATCCAAATTTATGATATCGGTATCGGTATCGGACATAAAAAAGTGGTATCGTGCCATCTCTACTCTGAACACACCATCCCCACTGTCAAATATGGTGGTGGCAGCATCATGCTCTGGGGGTGCTTCTCTTCAGCAGGGACAGGGAAGCTGGTCAGAGTTGATGGGAAGATGGATGGAGCCAAATACAGGGCAATCTCGGAAGAAAACCTCTTGGAGTTTGCAAAAGACTTGAGACTGGGGCGGAGGTTCACCTTCTAGCAGGACAACGACCCTAAACATAAAGCCAGGGCAACAATGGAATGGTTTAAAACAAAACATATCCATGTGTTAGAACGGCCCAGTCAAAGTCCAGATCTAAATCCAATCGAGAATCTGTGGCAAGATCTGAAAACTGCCGTTCACAAACGCTGTCCATCTAATCTGTCTGAGCTGGAGCTGTTTTACAAAGAAGAATGGGCAAGGATTTCAGTCTCTAGATGTGCAAAGCTGGTAGAGACATACCCTAAAAGACTGGCAGCTGTAATTGCAGCAAAAGGTGGTATTCAGGGGGCTGAATAATTACGCACACCCCACTTTGCAGTTATTTATTTGTAAAAAAATGTTTGGAATCATGTATGATCGTTCCACTTCTCACGTGTACACCACTTTGTATTGGTCTTTCACATGGAATTCCAATAAAATTGATTCATGTTTGTGGCTGTAATGTGACAAAATGTGGAAGAGTTCAAGGGAACAGAATACTTTTGCAAGCCACTGTACATGCTCATAGTGGTATTCAGTCAGTATCATATCGGTCTGATTTTTAATTTCAAAATAAAAGCCCTCAAATAATTGTTCTTCTTAATTCAACATTCAGTCACAAAAACTACCTCATACTGAACATCTCTAAAGACAAATGAAATGTAAATAATAGTAGATTTACCAAGTTTCAGGCCCCCTCCCCAGCATGTTAATGGGGTGGATGTAGAGGTAGTAACAAAATATTAGGTTTACACCTAGATAACAACTTAGACTGGTGTCTAACTATACAAAATGGGGAAAGTCGCCTCTTTTTGTTAAGAAAACTAAGATGTCATGACATCTGCAGTAAAATGCTGATGGTAGCAGTACGGATGCTGTGTTGTCTTCTGTGTCCATTTCATGGACGAGGTATTCATTGCAAAACGTGCATAAATTCAACAGCCTGTGCAGGTAGAATTCAGCAGCCATGTGCATGTGCTGCTATAGTTTCACGCTCTTGTGGTTTGCTCTTTGAGAGAAATACTGCTTGCTCTAATCAACTGACTTTTGACTGCTTGGAGGCAAAGCCCAAAGAAAGCGAGGCTCCTAATGTGAACTCCTAATGTGTCAATCACTTTGATGGACAGTTCAGGTTACTGCATTAAATCGAGTTGCCCCATGGCAGCAACATAGGCATTCTTTTAAACCATTATGTATTTATAATTCAGGAAATAAGTTTTGACAAATTAATTATCACCATTTATTGTTTGCTGGGAAGCAGCGGAAATACTAACAACTGTCACTGGATTGCTAAAGTGCTAAAGAAATCAATCAAAGACAAGTTCTGAAAGATATAGACCTCAGTCGCATAACTTTTACGATAAAAAAAGAAAATCATCACAAAGAGCACACATCATTTCCAAGAAAAAGGAAAATGTGTTTCTTAGCCAGCTGAATAAACTTCATTTTATAAAATGTCAGTAAATATAAAATGTGCTTATGTTGCTGCCAGATAGCCACTCAGTGAAGCACAGTTGTGAAGTCAACTCACTGTGGGTTCAGACTGCAATAGTTCATCTAGATAATATCACAAGTTCTCTGAGTAAGCTTGAGTCTGTGTAGTGGAAAGGAGAGGAATATGTGACAGGCTGTCTCATTTGTTGTTTTTAATCAAATGGTTCAGGTTTTTGCTATTATTTTGTGTAAATGTAAAGGGTCTTGTCTATCTGTTGTCTGTTGTCACTGATCAAATATTTGTACAATTTTCTTTAAATTCTTTTCATTTTAGTTTGCTAAGTTTACATATTTCTTTATATAAAAATCCTAATAGTGTTCATAAAGAGACTAGCAAAAACAATATTCAAGAGCAGTTTCTGGTAAGTACTTTTGTAGATATTAGTAAAATGTTTACTAACTTAACTGTTTCAATAAACAGTGAACAAATGCACTGATAAATGCTGATTATCAACTTTTTACAGTTGCACCAAGCCTGAGAACACCAAGGCGTTCCCAGGCCAGCCAAGAGATATAATCTCTCCAGTGTGTCCTGGGTCTGCCCCGGGGCCTCCTCCCGGTGAGACATGCCCGGAAAACCTCACCCAGGGGGCGCCCATCTGACAAGGATTCTCCCTTGTCAGATGCTCGAACCACCTCAACTGGCTCCTTTTGATGCGGAGGAGCAGTGGCTCTACTCTGAGCCCCTCCCGAATGGCCGAACGTTTGGACACTGCTAGCGTAATGGACAGGTTTTTGACGGGGCTTCCACACAAATGCAAAGCAGGATATGAAGCATCGCCAAATGTGTTTCCAAACCAACTTCCTTCCAAGCCAAAGACTAGAAAATATGGTGAAGCATATCTTCCCTTTGGCTTCACCTGCACAAGTGCCAATGTAGGTCTCCCTTGCAGAATTGGTTTTCCCTGCGTCGGGAGCAGCGCTGGGCTCTCCAAATCACGGACAAACAGAATCCCACATTCTTGATTTTTAGTTCACAAACACTTCTTATAATGAATAACTACTCCTGAAATTTTGCTCTTTATACAGTAAAGTTACAGTGGGATACAAATATCAGGCTGATCATGCCACGATTAATTCCCCCATCCAAATCACGAACAAACAGTATCCCACAGTTGTTTATGTTTTTGAACCCATTTTGCACAGAGAGGCATTTTTTGAATAATGTATTCATAGCAATGTTGAATATTATTACACAGGAAAAAAACAACTACACGTAAAATAATTACACTGTGACGCCTCTGCCTTTCTAAATGGAGGGACAGTAACTGCGTGTGTATATGTAAGCGTGTAAAAACTGAAGATAGTAAGATTAACAGTAACAGTATTTTATCTCTATTTGCAATTCATCTCATGTAAACAATAACGTGGCGCACAGCGTGACGTGAAAAAAGGCACATACCTTTGATGTTACATGACCACTTTCTGTATTCCTCGTCCACACGTAAACGCAAAAAAGGAGTTTTAAAAAAAAATCTCCGTGTTTGGTGAGTCGAAACGCCGTTTACGTGTGGACGAAAGGCCCAAACGCATAGAAACAGCTGTGTTTTCAAAAATACCCTGTAGGTGTAGACGTAGCGTAAAAGAGTTAGTAGGGTATTTTATTACTACCTGTAATTTATTGCAGTTTACTTGTATTTGCTTAATTGTTTACTAAATGTCTGAGGTGTGAAATAAACCGCAATTGGGAACCACTGAATTGGGAGCTTCGCTTTTACGCTCAGCTCACTATTCCCATTCCGGGTACTGAACAAGACCCTGAGATACTTAAACTTGTCCACTTGGGGCAGGGTCTCGTCCCTTACCCAAAATGGGCACTCCACCCTTTTCCGGCTGAGGACCATGGCCTCAGATTTGGAGGTGCTGATTCTTATTCCCACTGCTTCAGACTCTGCTGCCAACTGTTCCTGATGAAGCCAACAGGACCACATCATCTGCGAAAAGCAGAGATGAGATCCTGAGACCACCAAATATATATATGAGTTTTCCATATATATGATCCTAGTTTATATATGATCCTAGTTTTCCATACTAATATATATATATATATATATATATATATATATATATATATATACACACACACACGATACGAATATATATATATATATATATATATATATATATATATATATATAGTATGGAAAACTAGGGGTGTATATATTAGGGGTGCAACGATATTCGTATCGATATTGAACCGTTCGATACAGTGCTTTCGGTTCGGTACGAATGTATCGAACAATACAACATTTGTAATTTATTTTATCAACTTTCCTTCTGACGATGCTGTCTGTGTTGAGCGCTCAGTGAATCTGCGTTCGACTACTCCGCCTAGGCTGCACTGTCGAGCGCAGATCCACTGAGCGCTCACCACAGACAGCATCGTCAGAAGGAAGAGTTCAGGGCAAGCTAGCAAGACAGAAGTTAAGCTCTCCTTGCAACATGGACCTCCCCCATTCAGATCTGGCGTTTGGAATTATTTTGGTTTTCATGTGACGTATGACCCTGAAGGTAAGCGAGTCATGGACTAAAGTAAAACAGTATGTTGGATGTGCCGTGCAATGCTCAATTACATGGGTGGGAGCTAGTGTGTTAGAGCAGTTAGCTCGTTAACGTGTTGGCCGTCTAGCCCCATGCACGGGGCGATCGGCGGTAGCTCGTTAACGGAGATTTGCAGTGTTGTGGCGTTAAGGTCATTTCAACGAGATTAACCTGAAATCACTAGTGGGAACACAACGAATATGACTGCACATTTACGCAGACATCATCCTAGTGCAAAGACCAAAACAACAAGCATGCTACTAACTTTAGCCGAGTCATTTAGACAGCTGTTAGCACATGATTCTCCTTATGCTGCTGAGAATATAGCCCAGAAGAAGCGGATAGTATAGCTTTTATTTTGGAAAGAGCCATTTCTCTGTAATAAACTCTCTTTTCCAAAGATGAGTGATTCCTCAATCAAATACAGGGCTTGCAATATCGCTAGCCCGACGTCCTGGAGCTAGCGATTTTTTTCAGTCGGGCTACCAAAATCTATCTCTTCCCTGCCCGTCGGGCTATTGTAGGAAGGAAAAATATATGTCAATGCTTTTGCATTCTTTCAGAAATGTAGCTGGGTAATTATGTCATTGGCATCGGTGAGCCACTGTTAATATGTGACATATTGAAATCGCGTTTGAATACAAGTATTGAACCGAACCGTGAATTTTGTGTATCGTTGCACCCCTAAAATATATATATATATATATATATATATACATACATACATACATACATACATACATACATACATGGAGGACAGTTACAAGTACCTGGGGATCCCGCATGCGAATGGGAACCATGAAGAGGCCGCTAGGAAAGCTGCAACCACCAAGTACCTGCAGAGGGTCAGGCAAGTCCTGAGGAGTCAGCTGAACGGTAAGAACAAGATCCGGGCTATCAACACCTACGCCCTGCCCGTGATCAGGTACCCTGCTGGGGTAATAGGCTGGCCAAAGGAGGAGATAGAAGCTACTGACATCAAGACAAGAAAGCTCCTTACCATGCATGGAGGGTTTCACCCCAAGTCCAGCACCCTAAGGCTGTACGCTAAGCGGAAGGAAGGGGGCCGGGGACTGGTGAGTGTCAGCACCACAGTCCAGGATGAGACAACGAACATCCACGAATACATTGGGAAGATGGCCCCAATTGACCGAGTGCTCAGTGAATACCTCAGGCAGCAGAAACCCAAGAAAGTGGAGGAAGGCGAGGAACCATCATGGAAAGAAAGGGCCCCTGCACGGTATGTACCACCAGCAAATAGAGAAGGTGGCTGATATCCAGAAATCCTACCAGTGGCTGGACAAAGCTGGACTGAAAGACAGCACGGAAGCACTAATCATGGCAGCACAGGAACAAGCTCTGACTACAAGCTCCATAGAGGCTGGGGTCTATCACACCAGGCAAGACCCCAGGTGCAGGCTGTGTAAAGATGCCCCGGAGACAATCCAGCACATAACAGCAGGGTGTAAGATGCTAGCAGGCAAGGCATACATGGAATGCCATAACCGAGTGGCCGGCATAGTGTACAGGAACATCTGTGCCGAGTATAACCTGGAAGTCCCGAGGTCAAAATGGGAGATGCCCCCAAGAGTGATGGAGAATGACCGAGCTAAGATTCTGTGGGACTTCCAGATACAGACGGACAAAATGGTGGTGGCTAACCAACCGGACATAGTGGTGGTAGACAAACATGAGAAGACGGCCATAGTGATCGATGTAGCGGTTCCGAATGACAGCAACATCAGGAAGAAGGAACACGAGAAGCTAGAGAAATACCAAGGGCTCAGAGAAGAGCTCGAGAGGATGTGGAGGGTGAAGGTGACGGTGGTCCCAGTGGTAATCGGAGCACTAGGTGCGGTGACTCCCAAGCTAGGCGAGTGGCTCCAGCAGATCCCGGGAACAACAGCGGAGATCTCTGTCCAGAAGAGTGCAGTCCTGGGAACAGCTAAGATACTGTGCAGGACTCTCAAGCTCCCAGGCCTCTGGTAGAGGACCCGAGCTTGAAGGATTGACTGCCCACAGGGTCAAGTGGGGAAATATATGTGTGTGTGTGTGTGTGTGTGTGTGTGTGTGTGTGTTGCCCCACACACACTAGGGCTGGGCAATAGGGCCTAAAATTCATATCGCGATATAATTTGAAGAATGTGCGGTAACGATATATATCACGATATATCCTTTTCTTATGTATAACGTATTTTCCACACTATAAAGCACACTTAAAATCCTTTAATTTTCTCAAAAATTGAGATTGTGCCTTATGTATGAATTCTGGTTGTGCTTACTGACCTCGAACCAATTTGGGAGTGCAGAAATCTGTTAAAAAATGTTTTAGTACAACTTTGGTAAGCTGCACTGCTTGATGGATTGTCACAGCATTATGGCTGCCGTAGTGAGGAGCTTCTCGGAGTAATCTGGGTCCAAAATTCTGTCCACTTCAGGTCCCAAAGTCAAGCGAACACTAAGAGTTAAAAACGGTCTAAATTCTTTAATCTTTAATAAAATCATCAGCATTGCTGCTTTATTGGGTGTAACAATTAAGTTTTACATCCATGCATCCATGAAAACAGAATTTATTAAATTTAATGGAGTTAGAAGTTAACAGGAAGTTAGCTCGCTAGTTTACACCTAAACATTTCATACCATGTTCTGACTGACAGACAACTAAACAGCAGTGACATTTGCAGGGTTACTGAAGTTGGACTACCTGGTATATAATGTTGTGCTACGTGATTGCTAACCACACAGCTATGTTAGCATAACATTAGCACAATGAAGCTGGAGGATGAACGCCAACTTTTTTTTCACTCGATAAAAGTTAATGTGAGGGATTCTGGTGGTTAGGGACAAATGCAATCGCATAGCAGGATGCTATACACGGGGCAAACTTCAGTCAGGAGAACAACTGAGATTATTCATCCACAATACAAGGTTAGTCATTAATATACTGCAACAACATGGGAGTAGAACAGCTGCAAGAGAAATCAACATTAATGAATCAATGTTACGGAAGTGTAGGAAGCACAGTTTTTGGCTTTCCCCATATTTCAAAAGTGCTTCATCTCTTTGCTATGACTGTCGCCCGGCATAATTTGCAGATGATAATGGTTTTAGCCGCTGTGATGCTTTCGACCAAAACAGGCGCAGCTTGATGACATCATCAACATGCGCTATCGCGATAGAGCGATATAGTCAAAATCTCTATCGTTGGCCAAATTTATATAGTTTCTATCGTATATCGTTTATATCGCCCACTATGAGGTGCCGTAAGGGACATTATTACTGAAACGCTCTCACACACACAACTGAAACGCTCTCACACACACTACTGAAACGCTCTCACACACACTACTGAAATTTTAGCTCTCACACACACTACTGAAACGCTCTCACACACACTACTGAAACGCTCTCACACACACTACTGAAATTTTAGCTCTCACACACACAACTGAAACGCTCTCACACACACAACTGAAACGCTCTCACACACACTACTGAAACGCTCTCACACACACTACTGAAACGCTCTCACACACACTACTGAAATTTTAGCTCTCACACACACTACTGAAACGCTCTCACACACACTACTGAAACGCTCTCACACACACTACTGAAACGCTCTCACACACACTACTGAAACGCTCTCACACACACTACTGAAATTTTAGCTCTCACACACACTACTGAAACGCTCTCACACACACTACTGAAACGCTCTCACACACACTACTGAAACGCTCTCACACACACTACTGAAATTTTAGCTCTCACACACACAACTGAAACGCTCTCACACACACAACTGAAACGCTCTCACACACACAACTGAAACGCTCTCACACACACTACTGAAACGCTCTCACACACACCACTGAAATTTTAGCTCTCACGCACACTACTAAAACGCTCTCACACACACAACTGAAACGCTCTCACACACACTACTGAAACGCTCTCACACACACCACTGAAACCAGAGGCATTTCTGCTGAACAGGAAGTTGTTTCCTGACAAGGAAACTGATGGAAAAAGTGGTATATTTCAAAACACTACAAGGATTTCTACTCAGCAACCTGCTAGTACAGCAGTCCCCAACCTTTTTTGCGCCACGTAAACAATATAAAAAATAAAAAAACGATAAATACCATGAAAACCATAAATAGAAATGTGTTCGAATTTTTGTGGAGGAATAAAACCCATTACATAGAAAGATCTCAGCTTGTGAAGGGATACAATAAAGGTGGTATCAAAACTCCAGAATTGGAATTTATGGTTGGCACCCTTAGAATTAAATGGTTAAAATCTTGTCTGTCACAGCCTGACTCTACTTAGCTCCACATCCCATGATTCTTGTTTAATAAAATAGTATACAGGATTAGACTTTATTTTGAAATGTGATTTTGCGGCAAATAAAATCCCCATAAAGATATCAAACTTTCCAAAACAGACGTTGCATTTTTGGGAAAATGAGATTTACCCACAACTTCTCCCCATAATTCAACCTTATGGAATAATAGGGTAATAACACTTAATCAAAAATCAATTTTCAAGAGTGACTGGTTTGAACAAAAATATTATATTCATAACAGATTTGTTGGATGATAACGGTGTCATTCTAAGTTACACAGACTTTTCAGAAAAATATTGTCTAAACTGTTCTCAAAGAGAATATAACAAATTTTGTGAACTGGTCCCACTGCCTCTGCTTCATTTGATTAAAATTTTTATGATATACAATAATTTCTCATCAGTGCTCCCAAATTTATTGCTAGGGCAATGTCAGCTGTTTGATAAAAATGCAATAAGAAATTTGTTAGTAGTTTCTTCAAAGACAAAATATTTCATAGTTACAACTGAATGGTTACATGGCATGGTTCTAATTTAGTTATTTCATATACACTGGATAAAGCATACTAAAAATTTATGAAATAGCCTATTCTACCTAAAGTTAAAGAAACACACTTTAAACAAAACTAATACTGTGGCAGAATTTCTAAAAAAAGAGATTTGGCTTTGAGGTGGATCAGTGTTCTTTTTGTACTGATGAAAATGAAACCCTAGAACATCTTTTTTTTTCCTATGCCCTATCACACAATGTATTTGGTGCAACTTAAAAAATTGGATTTCCCTAAATATTAATGATGTGCCACTGTTTGAATTACATCATAATTTTTTTTATATGGATCATCTAGCATTGGATGTCTCAGACATTATTAACATCATCATACTTGTTGAGTATTGCAGCATCGACAGCGATCAACTCGAAGGAAAATGACGACGGAGGCAAAAATGTCCTTAATATTTTTGGGAACTTTATTCCTCATCAACATGCGGCAAAACTTTTCTCATGGGTGCCATTTTCGTTGTGGTATACTTTTTTTTTTTTTCTTAGGGGCGTGATCTTAGGGGCATCTTAGGGGCATCCGTGCTCTTACAATGAAACAGTGCCTCCTTGTGGTGGCAACTAAAATACTGTCTCTGTTAAACCACAGTAACCATAATGCAGTTAAACACTGTACAACATGAGTACACACAATGAATATCTTAACAATACTTTTGAGTAAATATCATATCCATTGTGCTAAATGGAGGAACGCTAAGCCTTCTCTCCCTGGTTTTATTGATGATTTTAAGATATTTTTCTTTGCTAAAAAAAAAGACAAAAAGCACATATGCCAAAAAAATAACCAGGATAATGCACGTCTCCCGCTATTCTAAATTTTGACTTATGCTGAGGCTAATATATTGTTAAGTAATGCAGCTGTCTCACTAAGGTCCAGAATCGATTTGTTCCACGATTCGATTCAATTCAATTCGATTTGATTATGGGGAATTTTGACAGTCAGAAATATTATAATTCAGATCAGTACATTTACATATTTTTGTATTTAAAAAAAGGAAGCTGACACACGCAAGACTTTATCAAAGGTGTGAGCATCACAGCAGATGCCTTTGTGTCAAAGTAGCTGAAGATAAAGCACATAAAAACATGAAGGTGGTTTTCCTGGCCTGGGATTTTATAAAAAATATTCTGCAGTACATCAAAAACGAAAGAAAACCATTAACATATGAACGTTACCTCTGACGTTACAGCGGTTTTATTAGAGACACGGCTAACGTTTTGCATTTTGCATAATTTTAAAAAGTTTAAATTTATTCAGTATTGAACGGCAGAAATTAGGTTTTCTTTTCGGAAGTATGTAAAATGAAAAAAAAAAAAAAAACAGCGGCCGACTGCGCTGTAAACAACAGTAGACTTGTGCATAACAAGCAAGCGAATAATACAGAAAACAGATTTTTAGACGGGAAACTGTTCTTGAAGTACAGAGAGAGAGAAAGAGAGAGAGAGGGCTGTGCATGACGTGCGATTTTATCGTGGTGGAAGCAAAACAGTGAGGGAATTCATGACGATGTTTATGTGAAGCGCAGTTTGGATCTTCTTTTGCTGCTGGTTCAGTCAATATTGTTTGGAGAGAGGTAAAACTAACAGCTTTAGAATCGGCGCAAAAACGACGTGAAAACAAAGCGCGGACATGCCGACAGATCAGAGTCAGCGAGCTGTCGGCTTTCAGCCCCGACCGTGTCCGTGCTGTCGGGTGAGAAAGGCGACATCTCACTGATTCTGATCCGCGGGTCCGCGCTGTGTGTTTACGTCTTTGTGCAGAAGCCGTGTACCTGCTCTCATTTACTGTCTTAGCGGTTTGGTGGTTGTTGAAATTTTGTGAGGTTTCACCAGAGATTCTGGCATTTCGGGTAAAATAAATTTATATTAAAAAATCGATTCAGGATTTTAATGAATCGATTTCACGTTATCCAAGCCAGAATCGATTTTAATCAATAAATCGATTATAAAAACCCACCCCTAACTAACAGGTTGCTGAGTAGACATCTGTGTAGTGGTTTGTTTGAAATCTAACACTTTTTCCTTCAGTTTCCTTGTCAAGAATTAACTTCCTGTTTAACTGAAATGCCTTCCTGTTCAACTGAAACGCCTTCCTGTTCAACTGAAACACCTTCCTGTTTAACTGAAATGCCTTCCTGTTCAACTGAAATGCCTTCCTGTTTAACTGAAATGCCTTCCTGTTTAACTGAAATGCCTTCCTGTTTAACTGAAATGCCTTCCTGTTTAACTGAAATGCCTTCCTGTTCAACTGAAATGCCTTCCTGTTCAACTGAAACACCTTCCTGTTTAACTGAAATGCCTTCCTGTTCAACTGAAATGCCTTCCTGTTCAACTGAAACACCTTCCTGTTTAACTGAAATGCCTTCCTGTTCAACTGAAATGCCTTCCTGATTAACTGAAATGCCTTCCTGTTTAACTGAAATGCCTTCCTGTTCAACTGAAATGCCTTGGTTTTTCAGTAGTGTGTGTGAGAGCGTTTCAGTAGTGTGTGTGAGAGCGTTTCAGTAGTGTGTGTGAGAGCTAAAATTTCAGTTGTGTGTGTGAGAGCTAAAATTTCAGTTGTGTGTGTGAGAGCTAAAATTTCAGTAGTGTGTGTGAGAGCGTTTCAGTTGTGTGTGTGAGAGCGTTTCAGTTGTGTGTGTGAGAGCGTTTCAGTTGTGTGTGTGAGAGCTAAAATTTCAGTTGTGTGTGTGAGAGCGTTTCAGTAGTGTGTGTGAGAGCGTTTCAGTAGTGTGTGTGAGAGCTAAAATTTCAGTAGTGTGTGTGAGAGCGTTTCAGTAGTGTGTGTGAGAGCGTTTCAGTAGTGTGTGTGAGAGCTAAAATTTCAGTAGTGTGTGTGAGAGCGTTTCAGTTGTGTGTGTGAGAGCTAAAATTTCAGCAGTGTGTGTGAGAGCGTTTCAGTAGTGTGTGTGAGAGCGTTTCAGTAGTGTGTGTGTGTGAGAGCGTTTCAGTAGTGTGTGTGAGAGCGTTTCAGTTGTGTGTGTGAGAGCTAAAATTTCAGTAGTGTGTGTGAGAGCGTTTCAGTAGTGTGTGTGAGAGCGTTTCAGTAGTGTGTGTGAGAGCGTTTCAGTTGTGTGTGTGAGAGCGTTTCAGTTGTGTGTGTGAGAGCTAAAATTTCAGTAGTGTGTGTGAGAGCGTTTCAGTAGTGTGTGTGAGAGCGTTTCAGTAGTGTGTGTGAGAGCTAAAATTTCAGTAGTGTGTGTGAGAGCGTTTCAGTAGTCTGTGTGAGAGCGTTTCAGTAGTGTGTGTGAGAGCGTTTCAGTTGTGTGTGTGAGAGCGTTTCAGTTGTGTGTGTGAGAGCTAAAATTTCAGTTGTGTGTGTGAGAGTGTTTCAGTAGTGTGTGTGAGAGCGTTTCAGTAGTGTGTGTGAGAGCTAAAATTTCAGTAGTGTGTGTGAGAGCGTTTCAGTAGTGTGTGTGAGAGCGTTTCAGTAGTGTGTGAGAGCTAAAATTTCAGTAGTGTGTGTGAGAGCGTTTCAGTTGTGTGTGTGAGAGCTAAAATTTCAGTAGTGTGTGTGAGAGCGTTTCAGTAGTGTGTGTGAGAGCGTTTCAGTAGTGTGTGTGAGAGCGTTTCAGTTGTGTGTGTGAGAGCTAAAATTTCAGTAGTGTGTGTGAGAGCGTTTCAGTAGTGTGTGTGAGAGCTAAAATTTCAGTAGTGTGTGTGAGAGCGTTTCAGTAGTGTGTGTGAGAGCGAAAATTTCAGTAGTGTGTGTGAGAGCGTTTCAGTAGTGTGTGTGAGAGCGTTTCAGTAGTGTGTGTGAGAGCGTTTCAGTTGTGTGTGTGAGAGCTAAAATTTCAGTTGTGTGTGTGAGAGCGTTTCAGTAGTGTGTGTGAGAGCGTTTCAGTAGTGTGTGTGAGAGCGTTTCAGTTGTGTGTGTGAGAGCTAAAATTTCAGTAGTGTGTGTGAGAGCGTTTCAGTAGTGTGTGTGAGAGCGTTTCAGTAGTGTGTGTGAGAGCGTTTCAGTTGTGTGTGTGAGAGCGTTTCAGTTGTGTGTGTGAGAGCTAAAATTTCAGTAGTGTGTGTGAGAGCGTTTCAGTAGTGTGTGTGAGAGCGTTTCAGTAGTGTGTGTGAGAGCTAAAATTTCAGTAGTGTGTGTGAGAGCGTTTCAGTAGTGTGTGTGAGAGCTAAAATTTCAGTAGTGTGTGTGAGAGCGTTTCAGTTGTGTGTGTGAGAGCGTTTCAGTAATAATGTCCCTTACGGCACCTCATAGCCCACCCCTAATACACACACACACACACACACACACAGAGGGAAATAATATGAAAATGGATGTAGATGGATATGTAGATCACACTTCCTGTTGTACCTGTTCAAAAAGAAATCTGAACAGATACAACATAGGAAACAATAAATGAAAAATTAAATTCTACCAGTCAAAAACACAAACTACATTTGCTTTTGAATCTATAGCACAAGGATATTTGTGTGCAAAAATATTTTTTCTTTATTTAACTTTCTATTAAATGTTATCTAATTATTGATTAGATTGAAATGGATGGAAGGATATTTACTGCGAATGGTTTTGTTGTTTTGCAGTGCATCGTTTACTCTTAATAAATCTTAATGTCTTAAAAAATTCAAGTCATCTATTTTATATTAGTAAAATGTAATTTTTAATAAGTGTAGGTCGAAATATTTTAGCATGAAAGCTATCAAGACAGTTTAAAGCTTTACAAGTCAAGGTTTTTGTGAAGAAACTGCCACCTCTTGGTAACACAGCAAATGAATAATAGAGGTGTTCCTATTCAGAAGCAGAAACATCACAGGAGAAGGAGAGATTCCTAGCAATTGATAACTGGATAGGAACTGACTGAGAGTTTTCTGTCAGTCAGCTGGGAACGGCAATTAAAATTGGCTGCATCTGTATTTCAGTTTTCAAACGAAGTCCAGTTTGGTTGCTCAATTATACTATGAAAATTCTTACCTCAGCAAGCTGGAAGAGAGCAGACTGTCTGCATAACTTTCCTTCAGGTGCTGCAGACAGCGATGACTGTGAACACACAGTAACAAGTGTGATCACACAGTTCAGCTTTCTGCTGATACCATTAATATTCAGCAACAACAACTACGAATAACAAATACAACTGTGTTGACAGTAAACCTAGAGCATTCGAAATAACAAGCATTGCTGGTGAGAATGCTCAGTTATCACCAGTTTGGTTTACTCTTCTTTGCAGAATTGTTTTAATGTCGTAGGGCCTGGCACCCACATATGGGCACATCACATTTTGGGTTGTCTAGACCACAATACTACATTTTGCTCTTTCAAATTGCTTTCAAATGAGCCATATTGCTCAAAGGGGCACAATTGTTGTTTCTCATTTTGTTTTTATACTCAGGAAAAATTCAGCTGTGTTCAGACACCAAATAAAGAGTTTTGCACATCATTATTCAATTGTGACTTTATAGTGTTCTATCAACAGTATAAAGCCCAAATAGCAAAGAGAAATTAAAAAGGCATGCCATGAAAGAGTTCGGGTCTTTGGAGGTTAATTCAGCTACATTGAAGGGTTTTCAAGCATAAGCATGAGACCAAAGCATGTAATCTGTGTCCAGACTTTGAGTCTAGGGCAATAAAAAAAACATACATTTGTTTTTTGGAATTAATCACAAGTAATTAATTATGTAAATACTGGGGGCAATTTCTCAAAAAGCCAAATGCGTTTGATGAATTGACATGTGGCAACACTGTCAGGACTCCTGCCATGACACAAGAAGCACTGCACACACTCTCACACACACTACTGAAACGCTCTCACACACACTACTGAAATTTTAGCTCACACACACACTACTGAAACGCTCTCACACACACTACTGAAACGCTCTCACACACACTACTGAAATTTTAGCTCTCACACACACAACTGAAACGCTCTCACACACACAACTGAAACGCTCTCACACACACAACTGAAACGCTCTCACACACACTACTGAAACGCTCTCACACACACTACTGAAACGCTCTCACACACACTACTGAAATTTTAGCTCTCACACACACTACTGAAACGCTCTCACACACACTACTGAAACGCTCTCACACACACTACTGAAACGCTCTCACACACACTACTGAAACGCTCTCACACACACTACTGAAATTTTAGCTCTCACACACACTACTGAAACGCTCTCACACACACTACTGAAACGCTCTCACACACACTACTGAAACGCTCTCACACACACTACTGAAATTTTAGCTCTCACACACACAACTGAAACGCTCTCACACACACAACTGAAACGCTCTCACACACACAACTGAAACGCTCTCACACACACTACTGAAACGCTCTCACACACACCACTGAAATTTTAGCTCTCACGCACACTACTAAAACGCTCTCACACACACAACTGAAACGCTCTCACACACACTACTGAAACGCTCTCACACACACCACTGAAACCAGAGGCATTTCTGCTGAACAGGAAGTTGTTTCCTGACAAGGAAACTGATGGAAAAAGTGGTATATTTCAAAACACTACAAGGATTTCTACTCAGCAACCTGCTAGTACAGCAGTCCCCAACCTTTTTTGCGCCACGTAAACAATATAAAAAATAAAAAAACGATAAATACCATGAAAACCATAAATAGAAATGTGTTCGAATTTTTGTGGAGGAATAAAACCCATTACATAGAAAGATCTCAGCTTGTGAAGGGATACAATAAAGGTGGTATCAAAACTCCAGAATTGGAATTTATGGTTGGCACCCTTAGAATTAAATGGTTAAAATCTTGTCTGTCACAGCCTGACTCTACTTAGCTCCACATCCCATGATTCTTGTTTAATAAAATAGTATACAGGATTAGACTTTATTTTGAAATGTGATTTTGCGGCAAATAAAATCCCCATAAAGATATCAAACTTTCCAAAACAGACGTTGCATTTTTGGGAAAATGAGATTTACCCACAACTTCTCCCCATAATTCAACCTTATGGAATAATAGGGTAATAACACTTAATCAAAAATCAATTTTCAAGAGTGACTGGTTTGAACAAAAATATTATATTCATAACAGATTTGTTGGATGATAACGGTGTCATTCTAAGTTACACAGACTTTTCAGAAAAGTATTGTCTAAACTGTTCTCAAAGAGAATATAACAAATTTTGTGAACTGGTCCCACTGCCTCTGCTTCATTTGATTAAAATTTTTATGATATACAATAATTTCTCATCAGTGCTCCCAAATTTATTGCTAGGGCAATGTCAGCTGTTTGATAAAAATGCAATAAGAAATTTGTTAGTAGTTTCTTCAAAGACAAAATATTTCATAGTTACAACTGAATGGTTACATGGCATGGTTCTAATTTAGTTATTTCATATACACTGGATAAAGCATACTAAAAATTTATGAAATAGCCTATTCTACCTAAAGTTAAAGAAACACACTTTAAACAAAACTAATACTGTGGCAGAATTTCTAAAAAAAGAGATTTGGCTTTGAGGTGGATCAGTGTTCTTTTTGTACTGATGAAAATGAAACCCTAGAACATCTTTTTTTTTCCTATGCCCTATCACACAATGTATTTGGTGCAACTTAAAAAATTGGATTTCCCTAAATATTAATGATGTGCCACTGTTTGAATTACATCATAATTTTTTTTATATGGATCATCTAGCATTGGATGTCTCAGACATTATTAACATCATCATACTTGTTGAGTATTGCAGCATCGACAGCGATCAACTCGAAGGAAAATGACGACGGAGGCAAAAATGTCCTTAATATTTTTGGGAACTTTATTCCTCATCAACATGCGGCAAAACTTTTCTCATGGGTGCCATTTTCGTTGTGGTATACTTTTTTTTTTTTTCTTAGGGGCGTGATCTTAGGGGCATCTTAGGGGCATCCGTGCTCTTACAATGAAACAGTGCCTCCTTGTGGTGGCAACTAAAATACTGTCTCTGTTAAACCACAGTAACCATAATGCAGTTAAACACTGTACAACATGAGTACACACAATGAATATCTTAACAATACTTTTGAGTAAATATCATATCCATTGTGCTAAATGGAGGAACGCTAAGCCTTCTCTCCCTGGTTTTATTGATGATTTTAAGATATTTTTCTTTGCTAAAAAAAAAGACAAAAAGCACATATGCCAAAAAAATAACCAGGATAATGCACGTCTCCCGCTATTCTAAATTTTGACTTATGCTGAGGCTAATATATTGTTAAGTAATGCAGCTGTCTCACTAAGGTCCAGAATCGATTTGTTCCACGATTCGATTCAATTCAATTCGATTTGATTATGGGGAATTTTGACAGTCAGAAATATTATAATTCAGATCAGTACATTTACATATTTTTGTATTTAAAAAAAGGAAGCTGACACACGCAAGACTTTATCAAAGGTGTGAGCATCACAGCAGATGCCTTTGTGTCAAAGTAGCTGAAGATAAAGCACATAAAAACATGAAGGTGGTTTTCCTGGCCTGGGATTTTATAAAAAATATTCTGCAGTACATCAAAAACGAAAGAAAACCATTAACATATGAACGTTACCTCTGACGTTACAGCGGTTTTATTAGAGACACGGCTAACGTTTTGCATTTTGCATAATTTTAAAAAGTTTAAATTTATTCAGTATTGAACGGCAGAAATTAGGTTTTCTTTTCGGAAGTATGTAAAATGAAAAAAAAAAAAAAAACAGCGGCCGACTGCGCTGTAAACAACAGTAGACTTGTGCATAACAAGCAAGCGAATAATACAGAAAACAGATTTTTAGACGGGAAACTGTTCTTGAAGTACAGAGAGAGAGAAAGAGAGAGAGAGGGCTGTGCATGACGTGCGATTTTATCGTGGTGGAAGCAAAACAGTGAGGGAATTCATGACGATGTTTATGTGAAGCGCAGTTTGGATCTTCTTTTGCTGCTGGTTCAGTCAATATTGTTTGGAGAGAGGTAAAACTAACAGCTTTAGAATCGGCGCAAAAACGACGTGAAAACAAAGCGCGGACATGCCGACAGATCAGAGTCAGCGAGCTGTCGGCTTTCAGCCCCGACCGTGTCCGTGCTGTCGGGTGAGAAAGGCGACATCTCACTGATTCTGATCCGCGGGTCCGCGCTGTGTGTTTACGTCTTTGTGCAGAAGCCGTGTACCTGCTCTCATTTACTGTCTTAGCGGTTTGGTGGTTGTTGAAATTTTGTGAGGTTTCACCAGAGATTCTGGCATTTCGGGTAAAATAAATTTATATTAAAAAATCGATTCAGGATTTTAATGAATCGATTTCACGTTATCCAAGCCAGAATCGATTTTAATCAATAAATCGATTATAAAAACCCACCCCTAACTAACAGGTTGCTGAGTAGACATCTGTGTAGTGGTTTGTTTGAAATCTAACACTTTTTCCTTCAGTTTCCTTGTCAAGAATTAACTTCCTGTTTAACTGAAATGCCTTCCTGTTCAACTGAAACGCCTTCCTGTTCAACTGAAACACCTTCCTGTTTAACTGAAATGCCTTCCTGTTTAACTGAAATGCCTTCCTGTTTAACTGAAATGCCTTCCTGTTTAACTGAAATGCCTTCCTGTTCAACTGAAATGCCTTCCTGTTCAACTGAAACACCTTCCTGTTTAACTGAAATGCCTTCCTGTTCAACTGAAATGCCTTCCTGTTCAACTGAAACACCTTCCTGTTTAACTGAAATGCCTTCCTGTTCAACTGAAATGCCTTCCTGATTAACTGAAATGCCTTCCTGTTTAACTGAAATGCCTTCCTGTTCAACTGAAATGCCTTGGTTTTTCAGTAGTGTGTGTGAGAGCGTTTCAGTAGTGTGTGTGAGAGCGTTTCAGTAGTGTGTGTGAGAGCTAAAATTTCAGTTGTGTGTGTGAGAGCTAAAATTTCAGTTGTGTGTGTGAGAGCTAAAATTTCAGTAGTGTGTGTGAGAGCGTTTCAGTTGTGTGTGTGAGAGCGTTTCAGTTGTGTGTGTGAGAGCGTTTCAGTTGTGTGTGTGAGAGCTAAAATTTCAGTTGTGTGTGTGAGAGCGTTTCAGTAGTGTGTGTGAGAGCGTTTCAGTAGTGTGTGTGAGAGCTAAAATTTCAGTAGTGTGTGTGAGAGCGTTTCAGTAGTGTGTGTGAGAGCGTTTCAGTAGTGTGTGTGAGAGCTAAAATTTCAGTAGTGTGTGTGAGAGCGTTTCAGTTGTGTGTGTGAGAGCTAAAATTTCAGCAGTGTGTGTGAGAGCGTTTCAGTAGTGTGTGTGAGAGCGTTTCAGTAGTGTGTGTGTGTGAGAGCGTTTCAGTAGTGTGTGTGAGAGCGTTTCAGTTGTGTGTGTGAGAGCTAAAATTTCAGTAGTGTGTGTGAGAGCGTTTCAGTAGTGTGTGTGAGAGCGTTTCAGTAGTGTGTGTGAGAGCGTTTCAGTTGTGTGTGTGAGAGCGTTTCAGTTGTGTGTGTGAGAGCTAAAATTTCAGTAGTGTGTGTGAGAGCGTTTCAGTAGTGTGTGTGAGAGCGTTTCAGTAGTGTGTGTGAGAGCTAAAATTTCAGTAGTGTGTGTGAGAGCGTTTCAGTAGTCTGTGTGAGAGCGTTTCAGTAGTGTGTGTGAGAGCGTTTCAGTTGTGTGTGTGAGAGCGTTTCAGTTGTGTGTGTGAGAGCTAAAATTTCAGTTGTGTGTGTGAGAGTGTTTCAGTAGTGTGTGTGAGAGCGTTTCAGTAGTGTGTGTGAGAGCTAAAATTTCAGTAGTGTGTGTGAGAGCGTTTCAGTAGTGTGTGTGAGAGCGTTTCAGTAGTGTGTGAGAGCTAAAATTTCAGTAGTGTGTGTGAGAGCGTTTCAGTTGTGTGTGTGAGAGCTAAAATTTCAGTAGTGTGTGTGAGAGCGTTTCAGTAGTGTGTGTGAGAGCGTTTCAGTAGTGTGTGTGAGAGCGTTTCAGTTGTGTGTGTGAGAGCTAAAATTTCAGTAGTGTGTGTGAGAGCGTTTCAGTAGTGTGTGTGAGAGCTAAAATTTCAGTAGTGTGTGTGAGAGCGTTTCAGTAGTGTGTGTGAGAGCGAAAATTTCAGTAGTGTGTGTGAGAGCGTTTCAGTAGTGTGTGTGAGAGCGTTTCAGTAGTGTGTGTGAGAGCGTTTCAGTTGTGTGTGTGAGAGCTAAAATTTCAGTTGTGTGTGTGAGAGCGTTTCAGTAGTGTGTGTGAGAGCGTTTCAGTAGTGTGTGTGAGAGCGTTTCAGTTGTGTGTGTGAGAGCTAAAATTTCAGTAGTGTGTGTGAGAGCGTTTCAGTAGTGTGTGTGAGAGCGTTTCAGTAGTGTGTGTGAGAGCGTTTCAGTTGTGTGTGTGAGAGCGTTTCAGTTGTGTGTGTGAGAGCTAAAATTTCAGTAGTGTGTGTGAGAGCGTTTCAGTAGTGTGTGTGAGAGCGTTTCAGTAGTGTGTGTGAGAGCTAAAATTTCAGTAGTGTGTGTGAGAGCGTTTCAGTAGTGTGTGTGAGAGCTAAAATTTCAGTAGTGTGTGTGAGAGCGTTTCAGTTGTGTGTGTGAGAGCGTTTCAGTAATAATGTCCCTTACGGCACCTCATAGCCCACCCCTAATACACACACACACACACACACACACACACAGAGGGAAATAATATGAAAATGGATGTAGATGGATATGTAGATCACACTTCCTGTTGTACCTGTTCAAAAAGAAATCTGAACAGATACAACATAGGAAACAATAAATGAAAAATTAAATTCTACCAGTCAAAAACACAAACTACATTTGCTTTTGAATCTATAGCACAAGGATATTTGTGTGCAAAAATATTTTTTCTTTATTTAACTTTCTATTAAATGTTATCTAATTATTGATTAGATTGAAATGGATGGAAGGATATTTACTGCGAATGGTTTTGTTGTTTTGCAGTGCATCGTTTACTCTTAATAAATCTTAATGTCTTAAAAAATTCAAGTCATCTATTTTATATTAGTAAAATGTAATTTTTAATAAGTGTAGGTCGAAATATTTTAGCATGAAAGCTATCAAGACAGTTTAAAGCTTTACAAGTCAAGGTTTTTGTGAAGAAACTGCCACCTCTTGGTAACACAGCAAATGAATAATAGAGGTGTTCCTATTCAGAAGCAGAAACATCACAGGAGAAGGAGAGATTCCTAGCAATTGATAACTGGATAGGAACTGACTGAGAGTTTTCTGTCAGTCAGCTGGGAACGGCAATTAAAATTGGCTGCATCTGTATTTCAGTTTTCAAACGAAGTCCAGTTTGGTTGCTCAATTATACTATGAAAATTCTTACCTCAGCAAGCTGGAAGAGAGCAGACTGTCTGCATAACTTTCCTTCAGGTGCTGCAGACAGCGATGACTGTGAACACACAGTAACAAGTGTGATCACACAGTTCAGCTTTCTGCTGATACCATTAATATTCAGCAACAACAACTACGAATAACAAATACAACTGTGTTGACAGTAAACCTAGAGCATTCGAAATAACAAGCATTGCTGGTGAGAATGCTCAGTTATCACCAGTTTGGTTTACTCTTCTTTGCAGAATTGTTTTAATGTCGTAGGGCCTGGCACCCACATATGGGCACATCACATTTTGGGTTGTCTAGACCACAATACTACATTTTGCTCTTTCAAATTGCTTTCAAATGAGCCATATTGCTCAAAGGGGCACAATTGTTGTTTCTCATTTTGTTTTTATACTCAGGAAAAATTCAGCTGTGTTCAGACACCAAATAAAGAGTTTTGCACATCATTATTCAATTGTGACTTTATAGTGTTCTATCAACAGTATAAAGCCCAAATAGCAAAGAGAAATTAAAAAGGCATGCCATGAAAGAGTTCGGGTCTTTGGAGGTTAATTCAGCTACATTGAAGGGTTTTCAAGCATAAGCATGAGACCAAAGCATGTAATCTGTGTCCAGACTTTGAGTCTAGGGCAATAAAAAAAACATACATTTGTTTTTTGGAATTAATCACAAGTAATTAATTATGTAAATACTGGGGGCAATTTCTCAAAAAGCCAAATGCGTTTGATGAATTGACATGTGGCAACACTGTCAGGACTCCTGCCATGACACAAGAAGCACTGCAAAATAAAAGTGCTACATGTTTTCATTTTTTTCACATTATCGTAATCTCTGGAAAAATGATGACCTAAAATTTTTCAGTTGTGTGATTAATCAGTGGTATTGCTGGCTGGTTTTGAGTTCTAGGCCATGCAGAGCACTTTCTTGTGTTTTGGAGTAACTCCTCCCACATCTAATGACTTAGTTATGATGATAGGTACCTCTTTCATGAACTAAAATTTCAGCCTACCTCAGCCACTGGTGAAAGGGCTGACTGGACCCTGTTTTCAGAAATGTCAGGCACTCTGTTTGGTATTGTCCCAGAAAACATCTGTGCATCAAATAAAGAGGGTAAAAAACACATAAAACTAAATAACACATCAGCATTAAATGACTTTTCGAAAACTCAAACCCGAGACAGTTGTCGTTTTAATCAGATAAATTTAAAACTAATCAATGATGCAATTATATGTTAGCAACACTAATATGCCAGTACCCGATTTGGTAAAGTAAGTTTTATTTTTTGACTAATGTATAAACTGCTATGCAACTTAGTTCAAGTTCAAGTACAAAGTTTATTCGCCACATGCAACTTAATCTATATTAGTATGTACATTACTATTTGTTGACTTCCTTTTCTATTAATAATATAAATCAGCAAAGCAAATAATATTAACTAGATATTTAAATTAAATTCAGTAAATGGTTTCCTTCACTGACTGGGTCAGGTGCTTTCAAATATACACACACACACGCAGCATGGACACCTAGGTTGTCAATACAACAAGGAATGGTATGATTTTCAATCGGATATACATGGTACATGGTAACAATTTGAAAATCATACCATTCCTCGTACTCGACTTGTATCAACATCCCAGGTGTCAATGCTGGGTGACAACAACACCTCATCAGCCTTTTATGGCTTTGGGGTAATGAAAAAAATATTAGTATTGAAGGCCCTCTACTGGAGAACTTGTGCATTATCACAGTGCACCTAAAATTATACTGCTTCACATTTCAAGTGGGAAGTCAGAAATCTCAGCTTCCATTTCGGAGTGCAAAGCCCCCTCAATTCAAATTTGACTTAAAGAAAAGGAAGAAAGGAAGAAAAACCCCCATCATCACTCACTTCACATTATCAGTCGTAAAACTGAAACGTTTTTAAATCTGTATGACTACTGTTGTGTATTTGTGACAACCCTATCCATGAAAATGCTGAAGCAGTGTTTTTGGGCTGGCTTTGGGCTTTATTGCTAATGATAAATGAATGTCTCTGCCTTGCTTAAAGCAAAGATATCCTCTTTTATTGCTTTTCCTAATGGAACGCATTTAACTTGGAAGTGACATCACTGCCAGCTATGACATTTGACTTTTGGTAAATGGAGCACAGCATTAAGGCAATAATTTGTTGGAGAAAGACATTATTTGTTGTTTTGCTGTACACCACACAGTGAAATTTAAACCAAACAATGAAAATGTGATGAAGTGCAGATTTCCAGTTCTAATTCAGTTTTAAACTTTTAAAAAAGTTTGCATTAACCGTTTACGAATTCTAGTCATTTTTTAATAGGCCCACATTCTCAGAAGCTTGGAAATAATTGGACAACTGTCTGGCAAGCAGTTTCATAGCCAAGTGAGGGCTGTTCCCTTGTTATTTTATGACAAATGAAGCAGATATAATATTTGAAGCTCATTTAGGCTGCTAAATTTATATTCTAGAGCTTTTTACCCTACTTTTAAATATGAACCGCAAATATATGTCAGTGCAAGTGAAGGAGGCCATCACTAGCTTGAAGAAGCAAAATAGACAGTGAAAAAGAGAGTGAAAAAGCTTAAGGAGTATCCAAAATCAACAATCTGGTACATACTTAAAAAGAATGAATGCACTGTCAGCAACACAACAAGGTCTGAAAGACTACGGAAAACAAAGTGGATGATTGCAGAATTCTTTCCTTGGTTAAAAAAAAAAAAAACAGAAACAAAAGCAAAACAAAAAAAACCCCAAAAAGCTTCATAACATCTAGCCAAATCAAGAACATTTAATGAGTGATCATTGTCAAAATCTACAACCAAGAGACGCCGTGATGATTATAAATACAGTGGGGCAAACCACTGGTTATTGCCAAGAACAGGAAGGCTACAGAGAAAGAGAACCAGCTCATGATCCAAACCACAACATACCAAATCATTTGTCAAATATGGTGGTGGCAATAGTTATGGTACGTGCATGTATGGCTGTAAAACATGGGTGGGGGGACTCCAGGCCGTAAGGGCCGGTGTCCTGCAGGTTTTAGACGTGTCCTTGATCCAACACAGTTGATTTAAATGGCTAAATTACCTCCTCAACATGTCTTGAAGTTCTCCAGAGGCCTGGTAATGAACTAATCGTTTGATTCAGGCATGTTGATCCAGGGTGACATCTAAAACCTACAGGACACCGGTCCTTGAGGCCTGGAGCTCCCCACCCCTGCTGTAAAATCACGTCACTAGTACTTCTTGATTATGTGATTGCTGAAAGATGAAGCAGGATGAATTCCTTAGGGCAACTCTCTGCTGTCTTCCAAAAACGGATTGGACAGTGCTTTACAAGGCAAATGAATAATGACCCAAAGCATACTACAAAAGTAACCCAAGGGTTTCTTAAGGAAAAAAATTGAATATTTTTCAATCTCCAAGTCAGTCAAGTAATTAGATTAGAGCATGTTTTTCCACGTGCTGAAGGCAGAAAGAACCACAAGCAAGCAGGAAATGTAGACGACTGTAGTAAAGGCCTGGAAGGGCATCTCAAGGGTTGAAATACAGCATTTGGTGATATCCATGGATTCTGGGCTTCGTTGACTACAAAGGATTAAAAACAATCCTTATATTTAAAATTATGCTAGTTTGCCCAAGTAATTTCAAGTCTCTGAAAATGGGGGACTAATTATAAACTGTCTGTTTTCTGAAGAGTTAAGGCCAAACACTCGAACAATTTCTTGAATTGAAAAGCACTTACATTGATTGTTTGATTTAAAATCCACTGTGGTGGTGGACAGAGGCAAAACTGCAAAAAGTATGTCGCTGTCCAACAAGTTATGGACCTAACAGTATCTGTGGCTTATCAAGTGACCTACCTCTCGGTTTGTGAGGGCATGTTCCCCAGCTAGCAGCAACATGCTCAGGCCCCCCATCTTTGTAGGATCTAGTGAGGAATAGCGTTAATTTACAAAACAGGCCAATATTTTATTATGCTACACTATAATAAATAATGTTTAATAATACACACCTGCCATGGCAAAGTTCAACTGTGGCATACTTTCCGTTTTGGGCACTTTTTTGGCAGTGGAGTCCTTGGATGAGTTGCAAGAAAAGGACCAAACTTTTTTGCGGGGATTGCTGACTGGCTGACAGGAAGTGCTCTTAACTGGTTTGCTGGTGGTGGGACACCACTTGTAGCCTGGGTTTGCCTTCATAAAGGCATCCTTGTACTGGAAGAACATACAGAATGAATTTGGTTATAAGCAAACCCTATAAGCAATTTAATTTTTATTTAATTGATCATTTCATTTTTATACTTTAACAAAGTATTTCTATTTCACATTATAAACTGACAAGCAAAAAGGATGGGTAAAAAAAAAAAAAACACCTTTATTTTTTACAAGCACTTCTTTAAGTACTACTGGCCTAGGATAGAGTACCACAGGAATGAGTCTTAAAATTCAGGAATTAGTTTTCATTATTGTACTTTTAAATCAGAGGAAATTGCATTGAAGTTTTAGAATTCATTCAGAAGTGCACCACTTTGACCCTGCTGAACAAAACATGGAAATATCATGAACTTCAGAGTCATAAAGTAGCCTCACCTCCTTGGCCATGTCAGTGTATTTCTGTTTCTCTTTGGGTTCCAGGACAGCCCACCAGTCAGCCAGGATTTTGGTGGCCCCGCGATTGTCCAAGCGAGGGTGTTCTTGCCGCACCAGGGAGCGGTGGCGTTTGCAAAAGAGCAGAAAGGCATTCATTGGCCGGCGTGCCCGCTGTTCGTTTGTGTCCTCCTCCACTTCCTCTGTTGTGACTTCACACTGTGAATGCTGTGTCTGGTTGAACAGCCCTGCCTGCTAATAAAATTTAATAAATTCCTTTGATTCAATGTTGCACCATAGTTTCTGTCTGATTTATTTGTAATAATCTGAAATATTAGTTATTCAGTTGGGCAGAAGTTATTACAGGAACAACCTGTAGTGGAAACCCACTAACCTTCACCAGCTCCTCTTCATCTTCTTCCTCCTCCTCCTCAGAGAAATCAAGAGCCTTTTTGGAGAGAAGTGGGTGCCACTGTAGGCATTTGCGCTTGGGGCGTTTGCCAGTGACCTCCCCTGCAACAGGTGGCTCCTTGCTCCTTCCTCCACCCTTCATCGTACTACTGCACCTAAAGCAAAAGAAAAGAAAAAACACATCAGAATGGGCACTATAAGTTTATACAAAACACACAGTGAAAGCATCAAGCATGGAATCTGTGATACTTGCTGACAAAATAGATTTTACTGGAGTGTTATAGTAATAAGATACTGTGAACAAGTAGGACAAAGGTTTACTTAAAGCTGGTGTCCCTGGGCATGCAGTGCCAAGAAATAGTATTTGCCCCCTTTCTTATTTCTTTGTTTTTTGGCTATGCTATACACTGCTGCATCCAATGCTTTGCACTGTGCTTGGGGATGTTAAGCTGCTAAGCCATAGAAAACCATTTCATGAAGATCTCTATTCACTGTTCTTGAGCTGAAGGTCATATGAAGTTTGGAGGTCTGTAGTGAATGACTATGCAGAATGTTGTCAACCTATGTGTATGTGCCTCAGCCAGTGTTTGGTACTGTAATTAAATTACTTTTCCACTGAAAAAGCAGAGTAACTGATTATTGTTCGTTTTTTAATTACAGTTACTTACAATGTACTTGTGTTAAATTGTAAAATAATTGAACTCGCTGAATATCATTATTTAATTTCATTATTTTATCATCTAAAGGTAAAAGTAAACTCTGCCGCTATAACATTGATGTAGTGCAGGTGCACGTCATTTCACGCCAGTTCACTGCATAGTTGTATCCTGAAGTGGAAGATGTCGGACTTGGCTGAAGCGAGTGGCTGCTTTATGAAATGGAAATATTCCCGTCACTTCACTTTTCTGAAACAAGCAGACAAGAACATTAAAGTAATATGTAAGCTATGTCCTGGGGAGAAAAAACTATCGGCCGCTGTCAATAGCACGAGTAATCTACTGAAGCACCTGACACGACGTGAACGTTTTCTACTTACTTAGATAAGTGTTATGCTGACGTGGAAATGGAGCTTAAAGGGACATTCGAGAGTTTGGAATATATTTCCACGACTGCTGACATTTGGACCAGTCATAACAAAAGTTTTCTCGGAATGACGGCATATTGGATTGATCCTTTTACTTTTGTACGAGGACATGCAGCGCTAGCATGTAAAAGAGTTAGAGGTAGACATACATATGATGTAATCGGCAATGAAATCGAGCAAGTACATTCGGCTTATGGACTGAACTCTAAAGTGACAGCCACCGTGACCGACAACGGGTCCAATTTTATCAAAGCTTTTAGAATGCTCCAAAAATCAGACTCTGATGAAGAATCCGAAGAAGATGAAGAGGTGACATTTACTGATGTTGAGCAGTCCCTCTCCACAGAATCTGAAGGACAGTTTTCTCTCCCTCCACACTTAAGGTGTGCATCACACACACTGAAGTTAATTTTTCATGATGTTGAGAAATGGCTTCAAGCAAATGAGGCAAAATTCATCTACAGAAGTGCAACTTCAAAGTGTTGTGCAATGTGGACAAAAGCAAACCATTCTTTTGTTGCTTCAGAGTTAGTAGATAATTTTTTCAAGAAAAAACTCATAGTTCCCGTTTCAACACAATGGAATTCATTTCATGACGCCCTGTCCAGGATCACTGACATTCCCCTTGCTGACTTAAATACTGTCTGTACTCAGTTTGGAATCAAATGCTTCACTGATCGGGAGTATCTGTTCCTAAAGGAGTATTGTATTGTGTTGAAGCCACTCACTGTTGCGCTAGACACATTGCAAGGAGAAGAGAACTGCTATTTTGGAATCCTTCTTCCAACTCTGGAAGTCAGTGGTTCGATCCCAGGCTGCTCCAGTCTGCATGCCAAATATCCTTGGGCAAGATACTAACCCCATGTTGCTCTCCGATGCATCCATCGGAGTGTGAATGTGTATCAATGTAAGATACTTAGCACTTAAGCTTAGAAGTGCTTGTGTGAATGGGCGTGATTGGGTGAATGAATTAGCTGTATAAAGCGCTTTGAGTGCACGGACAGAGTAGAAAAGCACTACATAAGAACCAGTCCATTTACCATAAACTGGAGCTACTCGCCCAGTTTAAGGTGTCCCTGTCCCAAGCGCTCAAATTACCACTAGTCCCCGCTGTTGCCTTCATCCTACACATCTCTTAACTCCTCTTTTAGCCATTGGCTTTTTGAAGCTTCTTGTGTTCCTTAGCTAACTGGCACAGATGTTTCTGTATACTATGCCACCTAATTGGTTATGGCATTCCATGTATGCCCTCTCTGCTAGCATCTTGAACCCTACTATCTGAGGTCTGGTGTAGCAACATCTACAGTGGGGCAAAAAAGTATTTAGTCAGCCACCGATTGTGCAAGTTCTCCCACTTAAAATGATCACAGAGGTCAGTAATTTGCACCAGAGGTACACTTCAACTGTGAGAGACAGAATGTGAAAAAAAAATCCATGAATCCACATGGTAGGATTTGTAAAGAATTTATTCGTAAATCAGGGTGGAAAATAAGTATTTGGCCAATAACAAAAATACAACTCAATACTTTGTAACATAACCTTTGTTGGCAATAACAGAGGTCAAACGTTTACTATAGGTCTTTACCAGGTTTGCACACACAGTAGCTGGTATTCTGGCCCATTCCTCCATGCAGATCTTCTCGAGAGCAGTGATGTTTTGGGGCTGTCGCTGAGCAACACGGACTTTCAACTCCCGCCACAGATTTTCTATGGGGTTGAGGTCTGGAGACTGGCTAGGCCACTCCAGGACTTTCAAATGCTTCTTACGGAGCCACTCCTTTGTTGCCCGGGCGGTGTGTTTTGGATCATTGTCATGTTGGAAGACCCAGCCTCGTTTCATCTTCAAAGTTCTCACTGATGGAAGGAGGTTTTGGCTCAAAATCTCACGATACATGGCCCCATTCATTCTGTCCTTAACACGGATCAGTCGTCCTGTCCCCTTGGCAGAAAAACAGCCCCATAGCATGATGTTTCCACCCCCATGCTTCAGAGTAGGTATGGTGTTCTTGGGATGCAACTCAGTATTCTTCTTCCTCCAAACACGACGAGTTGAGTTTATACCAAAAAGTTCTACTTTGGTTTCATCTGACCACATGACATTCTCCCAATCCTCTGCTGTATCATCCATGTGCTCTCTAGCAAACTTCAGACGGGCCTGGACATGCACTGGCTTCAGCAGCGGAACACGTCTGGCACTGCGGGATTTGATTCCCTGCCGTTGTAGTGTGTTACTGATGGTGACCTTTGTTACTTTGGTCCCAGCTCTCTGCAGGTCATTCACCAGGTCCCCCCGTGTGGTTTCTGGGATCTTTGCTCACCGTTCTCATGATCATTTTGACCCCACGGGATGAGATCTTGCGTGGAGCCCCAGATCGAGGGAGATTATCAGTGGTCTTGTATGTCTTCCATTTTCTGATGATTGTTCCCACAGCTGATTTTTTCACACCAAGCTGCTTGCCTATTGTAGATTCACTCTTCCCAGTCTGGTGCAGGTCTACAATGCTTTTCCTGGTGTCCTTCGAAAGCTCTTTGGTCTTGGCCATGGCGGAGTTTGGAGTCTGACTGTTTGAGGCTGTGGACAGGTGTCTTTTATACAGATGATGAGTTCAAACAGGTGCCATTCATACAGGTAACGAGTGGGGGACAGAAAAGCTTCTTACAGAAGATGTTACAGGTCTGTGAGAGCCAGAGATTTTCCTTGTTTGAGGTGACCAAATACTTATTTTCCACCCTAATTTACGAATAAATTCTTTACAAATCCTACCATGTGAATTCATGGATTTTTTTTTCACATTCTGTCTCTCACAGTTGAAGTGTACCTCTGGTGCAAATTACTGACCTCTGTCATCATTTTAAGTGGGGGAACTTGCACAATCGGTGGCTGACTAAATACTTTTTTGCCCCACTGTATGTATCTTGTTCTTAGAAGCTGTTCCTGTGCTGCCACTATTACTGCCTCTGTGTTGTCTTTCAGTCTATTTAGTGGTTGTGGCTAGCAGCCTCTCCATAACGTCCATTTGCCTGTGGGACTACAAGGTACTTGTAGCTGACTTGAATTTCTATAATCTTCCCTTTCTGCAACCCCCTCAGTTCTGACTACTTTTCCTCTCTTTGTTACCATCCAACTAAACTTCTTCATTTCGAATGGTATTCCAATGTCAGTGTCGTTGCTGTAGATCCTGGTGGTTTGGATCAGTGTATCGATGTTTCATTCACTCTCGGCATACAGCTTGATGTCATCCATGTAAAGAAGGTGCCTGATAATTGCTCCATTCCATAGTTGGTACCCGTAACCAGTCTTGTCAATGACCTAACTAAGGGGGGTTCAGGCCTAACCTTTGCTGCTCCTGTTTTTCCATCAGTCTCTCCAGTACTTGAGGCTGATCCACTATCCCATAATGTTGTCTTCTTCTGTAAATTTATTTTTATGAATGATAATGGTAAGCGCTAAGCTTCCTGACAAACACATTACCTTTCTTGCAAGTAATAAAAGTAATAATAAAACTATATATTTGTATCAGTGAGATGAGTCACACATGTCTGAGCTCATCTAGTCTTGTTTCTTTCATCTAAGAAATACTGTAAAAATCAAACCTTTACTGTTATCCAAGTATTTAGATGCCAAGAGCAGGAATGACGGCTGAACACTGAGAGTCCAATGATAAAGGGGACTGATAGTGAGTTTAGCACTGTGATATGTCCAGCATGTTACATATATTATTAAAGATTTCCGTATTATGAATCTGGGTCTTCATAAGGTCATAATAGAGACCCCACAGCACATTTCTTTTTCTTGTTGTTCAATTAAAATTAAGGGTTCGCTGTATGGCTGATGTTCTGGACAGCTGTAATATTTATTTAATGTTCACATATTTAGGTTCCTGGAGTGGACTGTTTATACTGGGGTCTACTGCCTAAAGAAGAATCAAACAGTCGTAGCATGGGTAGTGGCAGGATAGACGTTTTTTCATTTAGTGTAAATGGTCTGTTGAACCAGATAAAAAGTAGTAAAATTTAAGAAAAATGAGGAAAGAAAAAGCACATATACACTCAACAAAAATATAAACGCAACACCTTTGTTACTGCTCCCATTCCCCATGGGATGGACGTAGAGACCTAAAATTCATTCCAGATACACAATATAACCATCCCTCCCAAACAGCGGTCACAAATCAGTCCAAATGTGTGGTAGTGGGCACATCTGTTATATTGAGATAATCCATCCCACCTCACAGGTGTGCCACATCAGGATGCTGATCTGACATCATGAGTAGTGCACAGGTGTACCTCAGACTGCCCACAACAAAAGGCCACCCTGGAATGTGCAGTTTTGTCTCACAGCAAAATGCCACAGATGCCACAAGCAATGAGGGAGCGTGCAATTGGCATGCTGACAGCAGGAATGTCAACCAGATCTGTCGCCCGTGCATTGAATGTTCATTTCTCAACCATAAGCCGTCTCCACAGGCGTTTCAGAGAATATGGCAGCACATCCAACCGGCCTCACAACCGCAGACCTCGTGTAACCACACCAGCCCAGGACCTCCACATCCAGCAGGTTCACCTCCAAGATCGTCTGAGACCAGCCACCCAGACAGCTGCTGGAACAATTGGTTTGCACAACCAAACAATTTCTGCACAAACTGTCAGAAACCGTCTCAGGGACGCTCAACTGCATGCCCGTCGTCCTCATCGGGGTCTTGACCTGACTCCAGCTCGTCGCCGTAACAGACTTGTGTGGGCAAATGCTCATATTCGATGGCGTCTGGCACGTTGGAGAGGTGTGCGCTTCACGGATGAATCATGGTTCACATTGTTCAGGGCAGATGGCAGCTGAGAATGTCCCAGTTCTTGCATGGCCAGCATACTCACCGGACATGTCACCCATTGAGCATGTTCGGGATGTGCTTGACCGGCGTATACGACAGCGTGTACCAGTTCCCACGAATATCCAACAACCTCGCACAGCCATTGAAGTGGAGTGGACCAACATTCCACAGGCCACAATTGACAATCTGATAGACTCCATGCGATGATGTGTTGCACTGCATGAGGCAAATGGTGGTCACACCAGATACTGACTGGTTCTGGGTCCCCAGACCCCCAATAGCGCAAAAAACTACACATTCCAGGGTGGCCTTTTGTTGTGGGCAGTCTGAGGTACACCTGTGCACTACTCATGATGTCAGATCAGCATCCTGATGTGGCACACCTGTGAGGTGGGATGGATTATCTCAATATAGCAGATGTGCCCACTACCACACATTTGGACTGATTTGTGACCACTGTTTGGGAGGGATGGTTATATTGTGTATCTGGAATGAATTTTAGGTCTCTACGTCCATCCCATGGGGAATGGGAGCAGTAACAAAGGTGTTGCGTTTATATTTTTGTTGAGTGTAGTTTATCTACAAGACACCCACCTAAACTATAAGGAACAAGAGAAATGAAAAAGAATGGATTTTACAAATGTATTTTCATTTGTAAACCTTCTAGTTTTGGTGCAGTACCACGTGATATAATAATAGAGACCCTAATAAATAATTTTAAAACTTTTCCCATATTTAATATGACCTATAACCTGTACATTTCAACTGGAAAAAACAAACACATCTTTTAGGGAAAAAATATAAAATGAAAAACATACAATGAGCTGGTTGCAAAAGTGTGCGTATCCTTAAAACAACACTTTGTTGAAGCACCTTTTGATTTAACCACAGCAATCAGTCTTCTTGCGTAAACACATGCCATCAAGTAAAGACAGCCTGATTCACCACAAATAAAGTTCAGCTGTTCTAGTAAGATTTTTTTCTGACATTTACTCAGTTGTTTGATACAGGAAAAGGCCATGGTTCACGGGGAATTCACAAAGCATCAAAGAGACCTTGAAGGTATCAGTAATGTGAACGATACAGAAAAATAGGGCTGTTCGATATAACGATATATATTGGATGACAATATAAAAACGTCTATCGTTTCATTTTACACTATCGTTTGTTTCATGGTGTCGCAAAATAAACTGTTTACGGCAATATTTTGTCATCGTTTTGATGGTCACTGTAGTGGCTATATTAATTTCTTAAAGTTCTCTCTTTCTCTTATATTTAATATAACCACACTAGGGACGACAAGCGCCTGTTTTTATGCGTTTTGGTTAGCAACAACGACGGTAACACCATCGCGTGTCCGCTTGTTTATATTCCACATAAACTTTTCACAATAAAGCTCAAGATCCTGTTGAGACTTTTCAAAATAAACTGAATCACGTGAAAGAGCAGATTATTCACGGATGAGAAGCAAAAAAAAGAGCCGCCAGGTGCTAAAAAATAAACCTTAGACTCAAACGGTAGAACAGGCTTTTCCCCGCAGCACGCCGTGTAATAAATACTCACAAAGAAAATGGCGGCCGTTACAACTTATGTCTAAAAATGTATAGTTTCATGCATCTGTTAAAACACTCGACTCCAGCTACATGACGCGCAGCTGGAAGCACTTCCCGCAAGTCGAGCTGCCCGAGATTCACAGAATTTACAGAAAATGTTACATTTTTGTGATTTATATCGTTATCAGGACGATAGAATTCTTACATCGGGATATGAGATTTTGGTCATATTGCACAGCCCTACAGAAAAATGTTCATGGTGCCAGTTTAGCTCAGTGGGTGAGCAGACATCCAGGTGGCACCTGGCCAGAAAGTAGTGGCCTGAGACCAACCTGCACCCCTTTGTTGCATGTCTTCCCTGCTTTCCTGTCTTTCTACACCGTCTCTATCCAAAAAAGGCTAAAATGCCAAAAGAAAATCCACAACATTGCATATACAGTGGGGCAAAAAAGTATTTACTCAGCCACCAATTGTGCAAGTTCCCCCACTTAAAATGATGACAGAAGTCAGTAATTTGCACCAGAGGTACACTTCAACTGTGAGAGACAGAATGTGAAAAAAAAAAAATCCATGAATTCACATGGTAGGATTTGTAAAGAATTTATTCGTAAATTAGGGTGGAAAATAAGTATTTGGTCACCTCAAACAAGGAAAATCTCTGACTCTCACAGACCTGTAACGTCTTCTGTAAGAAGCTTTTCTGTCCCCCACTCGTTACCTGTATGAATGGCACCTGTTTGAACTCATCATCTGTATAAAAGACACCTGTCCACAGCCTCAAATAGTCAGGCTCCAAACTCCGCCATGGCCAAGACCAAAGAGCTTTCGAAGGACACCAGGAAAAGTATTGTAGACCTGCACCAGACTGGGAAGAGTGAATCTACAATAGGCAAGCAGCTTGGTGTGAAAAAAATCAACTGTGGGAGCAATCATCAGAAAATGGAAGACATACAAGACCACTGATAATCTCACTCGATCTGGGGCTCCACGCAAGATCTCATCCCGTGGGGTCAAAATGATCATGAGAACGGTGAGCAAAGATCCCAGAACCACACGGGGGGACCTGGTGAATGACCTGCAGAGAGCTGGGACCAAAGTAACAAAGGTCACCATCAGTAACACACTACAACGGCAGGGAATCAAATCCCGCAGTGCCAGACGTGTTCCGCTGCTGAAGCCAGTGCATGTCCAGGCCCGTCTGAAGTTTGCCAGAGAGCACATGGATGATACAGCAGAGGATTGGGAGAATGTCATGTGGTCAGATGAAACCAAAGTAGAACTTTTTGGTATAAACTCAACTCGTCGTGTTTGGAGGAAGAAGAATACTGAGTTGCATCCCAAGAACACCATACCTACTCTGAAGCATGGGGGTGGAAACATCATGCTATGGGGCTGTTTTTCTGCCAAGGGGACAGGACGACTGATCCGTGTTAAGGACAGAATGAATGGGGCCATGTATTGTGAGCCAAAACCTCCTTCCATCAGTGAGAACTTTGAAGATGAAATGAGGCTGGGTCTTCCAACATGACAATGATCCAAAACACACCGCCCGGGCAACAAAGGAGTGGCTCCGTAAGAAGCATTTGAAAGTCCTGGAGTGGCCTAGCCAGTCTCCAGACCTCAACCCCATAGAAAATCTGTGGCGGGAGTTGAAAGTCCGTGTTGCTCGGCAACAGCCCCAAAACATCACTGCTCTCGAGAAGATCTGCATGGAGGAATGGGCCAAAATACCAGCTACTGTGTGTGCAAACCTGGTAAAGACTTATAGTAAACGTTTGACCTCTGTTATTGCCAACAAAGGTTATGTTACAAAGTATTGAGTTGTATTTTTGTTATTGGCCAAATACTTATTTTCCACCCTAATTTACGAATAAATTCTTTACAAATCCTACCATGTGGATTCATGGATTTGTTTTTTTCCACATTCTGTCTCTCACAGTTGAAGTGTACCTCTGGTGCAAATTACTGACCTCTGTCATCATTTTAGGTGGGGGAACTTGCACAATCGGTGGCTGACTAAATACTTTTTTGCCCCACTGTATCATGGAACACAGTGAAGACAGTCAAAGTTAAAAGTGGAAAAAATATGGAAAAACAGTAATATTGCAAAGAACTGGGCGTCCCCAAAACTGATGAAACAACAAGACGAAAACTCATCATAGAGGCTGCTAAAAGAACTACAACAACACTGAAGGAGTTGCAGCTATAGTACTGGGAAGTGCTAGTTGTGTACTACATGTGACAGAAATTTCCTGTATTCTCCATATGTCTGGACTATGGGGTAGGTTTGCAAGATGGTAGCCTTTTCTAAAAAAACAAAAACAAAAACAAACAAACAACCAAAACAAAACATCTAAGCCAGGCTACAATTTGCAAAAAAATACTCAAAGTTTCCCAAAAGCATATAGTAAAATGTGTAATAGTATGATAAGACCATGGTTGAACTGGTTGTACGCTTAGCTCTGACAATACTATCCATAACCAAAAGACCACCATACACATGGTGGCAGGGTCATGGTTTGGGGTTGCTTTTCTTCAGTTGGAAATGCAGCTTTAGTCAATTATGTACAGTTACAAACACCAGTCGCTTTTGGATCCAAAGTTTTTGATGTCTGCTAGGAAGATGACAATGAAGAAGACTTTCAACTTTAAAGACAACAAAACTCAAGGATCCCACGAATGCAAAAACAACAAAACAATGATTTCACCAGAAAAAAGTAAAGTTTTGAAATGGTCCACCAGTACCCAGAGTATGTGGGGCAACCTAAAGACATAAGAGATGACCTCACAATCCCAAAGATTTGGAGCATATTTGCAAGGAAGAGTGGGCAAATATTGCCAACTCGAGATTTGCCATGCTGATAGACTCTTACCAATAAGACTGATTGATGTGAATACAACGTATCAGTTTAAGGGTGTGCAAAGTTATGTAACCATTTTTAAACATTTAAAAAAACATTTAAACAGATTTGTTTTTCAATTCAACTGAGCAGGTTATAGGTTACATTTAAACAGGAATGTGTACACTTTTTATATGTACTGTACCTCCTTGGGACCAATTTCTCTTAAAAAATTAAAAATGACAGTCTAATTATTTTTTTCATGTAACAATTTCAATGTCACCTTCTTATTCTAGTGCACTGCTGGTATTTGTAAATAAATATAATGACATCATAATCTCTGGTACAAATTCCAATTCAGAAGTTCTATTTCATTCAAGGGGAAGTGCACTCTTAGTTGTAGACTATTATGAAGAGCTACCAAGCGAAATCATCGTTTTAATAAAATGGCACCCCTGTGTTCAGCTGTAGTTCTCTTACTACATTTTAATGTTTTACACACAAACCAGGCAAATTACTGAACATTGTAAATGTATCCTTTCTGTTTATTTTCACTTGCTGATGTTTAATTTTTCCACATGTTTGCACTTCTGGATGTGTATCAAACATAGGACAAATTTAATTACCATTCAATGAATGAATGATATAATGACTGTGAACCACAGACTAGATGACAGCAGTTGCTTTTATGAATGTTGTGTGGAAAACAGGAATACTTACTGAAGAAAATTATAGAAATGCTGTATGAGTGATGAAGATGAATCTGTCACAGCCTTTGTCATGCAATGACGATGACCTATAAAACACAAGACACCGCTCAGTGATCTTTTACACTTCCATCTCTGCAATGATTCCGCAACACCATGAGCTTGATTGAGTGCAAAAAATGTATGCAAAACAACTTTAACAGCGCATTAGTGAGTAAACATTGCATAGCACGAGACCCCACCGGCGTGAAAATATCGAGAGGCATTGTCTCATTTCAATGAATTCGCCCTTGTAGCCAGAACAAGACATGTAGGCCAAAACCCTTTGACCACCGGGTTCATTTCATCTAACTGCCCCGAATTAAGGAGGCACAGTTGCAGTGACTATTTTGCTACGCAGTGGTCTCAGGTAAATCGGCAGATGCCCGATCGGACTATCTGTGTTGAGGGTACCGATGTACTGTGTCGAGCCTCGTGAACAGTAACGCCACAAAATATGCGAGCTGCGTGAATAAACGACCCGTTCGTCCATTTAACACGCTTCTACCACTAAGCACACATTTGTTTTAAAATCTGCGTGCAAAATGTCGACGTAAGCCTTGACAAGACAGACAAGCAAAATGCGAGTCCATCTTGCTTTGGTTTAGAGGAGGAAAAAACCCAAGTACGGTACAGTAGTGGGGATATTTCACTCCTGTCAAACTCCCCGACAATGTCGCCGAAAATGCCTCCCACACCAAGAAGGAAAACAATCTCTCTGGTTAATTAAAGTGGGAATTTTTTGACCGGGCACATGCATCTGTGGTCAGTGTTTTGCACAGCAGTAGTTCTATTTCCTCACACTGTTACTAGGAATAAAAGTAGCTAGTTAGCTTGCTAGCTGTGCTAACTGGACGAGGTACGCTTTTAATGTGCAATAGTTTCCAATACTGTAAAAAGGTATCGAGCAGCTGTTACCAAAGACACCGACACAAACTGGATTTCACGTATTTGTGCTGTTTCAACTGTTCCTTTACATACAACGCAGGTCTGTGGCCATGTATTTGATGCGGATAGGAGGAGGCGGCGGGGGCATACCACCTCACCGTGAAACAGTTGCCATTTATTTTATACGGCGATTTGAAACAGAACTGAGGAAATATCTGGCAGCACCCTAACCGTGACAACACTGTATGCTTTCTAACAATGGTAAGCAATGAGATGTGGACGAGGGAAAAACATGAAAAGGACAAGCCAGCAGGCGGACATCATGTCCAAACAGCGATTAGAACAATTTTCGGTGTGAGTGACTGAGAGGCTGACAAAACAGCGACTGCTTTTTCACGTAAAAAACATAGAACCACACGTTCTCTGTCATGACCACTCCCTAAACGTCTGAACATACCTCCGGTATCCTGCTCAAGTACCGAAGGGGGCTCTCATCACTGGCGCCGTCCACCTTTTTAACTTATTGACACATCATAACAGTTCTGCACTGGCTGTACGAAAGCAAGCGAGGTCAAGTCGATTCAAAGAACACCAACAGAAACAGGAAGTGGTGTTATTTACCATTAAAATAAAACTTCACATATTTCAGCAAAAATATATCAATCTTCACTCCAGGTACAGGTATTTATTTATATTATCTTTGACGTGTGATCCATGCTCTTCTGCTTATCCGATTCAGGGGGGGGGGCTTGGAGAGCGTCCCACCTGCCATAGGGTAAGCCCTGGACAGGATGCGCACAGATCAAGGACCAGGGTTGTAAAAAAAATTCTGGAAGAATCTGCCAGAAGTCTGGGATAATATTGTAATAGTTCATATAAAATAATTACTTTGAATTAATTATGGAAAGGCTGTATGAGTGATGAAGATGAATCTGCCACAGACATGACGTATGAATATAAAATACACTGTTCTCAGTCATTTTTTTTTACACTGCAACAATTCTGCAACAACATTAGCTTGATTGGGGAAAATGTATGTAAATGACATTTAACAGCGCATTAGGGAGTAACAAGCCCCACAAGTGAGCACAAGGCCCCACTAATTAGCTTTTAATTTATACACACACACACACACTAACACACACACACACACAGAGAGAGAGAGAGAGAGAGAGTATATATTGCCAAATACTTTCTTGTCATAGGAATTATTAACTTCTTCAGTTTTACTTGTGACCCATTAATAAACAAAAACTTTCCATTTTGCCCTAGGACTTAACAACATCCATCTTTCTCTAAAATATTAATTTAAATACTATCCTCCCCTTGTCTTGCGAACAGCAATTTTATGTTATAAAAATATAAAACACTACCGTCAATTGAAAGCTTTTATTTCATAACACAAACCGGATGTCGACCTTGTTATTCTCTAGAACTTTATTGTGGTACAGAAACGCAGGACTTAACCAGATGATGAATGCTACTGTCGGCGAAGGCGACACATTAAACTGCTTCAACCCACCATAATAACACCGTTATGGGTTCAATCTGGGGAAAACACACACTTTTTCAGTCACTCAATATAACAGAAATCACTTTCGTTTTCCTCGAGGTGGGAGAAAATTCATATCTCATCTATTCCCTCCCCTCCCCCGGTTTCCGAAGTGCTCATTCACAGACTGGCCTGTACTCGCCAACACCATCTTTCACTTAACTTTATATCTTTGAGCTCAGCCTGGGTGTCAAAGGTCACCGAAAAGCTGCGGTTGCACGTAAAAACACCGATAACTACGTACTTACCGCTGTTCCAATCAATATCGTCCGAGTGCCTACTTGTTATAAGCTTCCTGGGCGTTTGCGCGTGATAACTGATTCAAAAATGTTCTATTGATATATACCAGCGGGGTTAAAGATACGTACCTGTCAAAAGCACCACTTGACACGGCTAGTCAACTGCATGATTCTTCTTTAACAGCTTTAGCCGAGAAACTATCAACAGTTTTACAGAATTCTGTACGGACCGAAAAGAGCCACCCCGTCATGCAATTCCGTACGTGAATGGACACAGTTTTTGATTGACGGGGTGTCTTCGCCAATTAGAATCGTTGTTATATTGTAGCGTTTAGAGACTGTGCAAAGTCCTCAAGATTAATATGGATAAAATTACTCATAAACAACGCAAAATATCGTTAATATCGTCACACTGAGCTTCTGTAGTATTCATAAGAGGAAACTGCTCTGTGGTGTTTTATTCTTCGTTTTGTGGAAATGTAGAGAAAACATGTAGATACGTTGTGTGTGTGTGGCAAAGATAATACTGACTGATGTTACAGTAAGGGGACAAATTAGAGAGAGAAAACCCCTCAACCTTTAACCTTTCCAACACACACACACACACACACACACACAGAGCAGAGTCAGGGGTTATTATTTTAAAGTTCCGTATTTAGGTGTAAAGGAACGTCATTTGTCCCGAACTTCAGCAAAAAATTTAAAAAAGACACAAAACTGGAGTTATTCTGTGTCTTTACGCTGCATAGCTGCCTCTTCTTCTCTCATTCTCTCCCCCTCCATCTCCTGTTGCTACTTCAATCATGAAACTCATCAATGATCAGCTGATCGGCTTTGCTGTCCTAAGTCCCGTCTCGTTTGTTTATCCCCCACTTTGCGCCAGAAAGACGAAACCAGCGGATGTCGCGCTAAACAACAGCAACACGTTTAAGCTTGATAAGCTGTTGTTATAATTTATTTGATATTACTTTCTAGTATCAGCTGATGTTTGCTGGAGCCACAGCCGTATACTTTTCTTTCTTATTCTCATTTAAAATGTCTAGGTTTTAATAAATACAACCGAATCTTACAACCAAAGTGGTCATCTAATGTATATAAAAATTCATTATTGTATATAGTAAATATTAAGTCTAATATATGCCCTAATAAGCTATAGTACCATGTGTGCAGTCTGCAATTCTGTTGCAGAAAGATATTGAATCTATTTAATTACTGTAGAAAAATAACTGGTTTCTGTGCATTTGTTTTACCCTGGCAATACATTAAAGTCGATTACGTCGATTAAGCATCATGAGGCGGAGGGTGGGGGGGTGGTCCCCTATTTTTTTACTGGGAGTTGGCAACCCTGCTAGTTAGTTACAGTGGGGCAAAAAAGTATTTAGTCAGCCACCGATTGTGCAAGTTCCCCCACTTAAAATGATGACAGAGGTCAGTAATTTGCACCAGAGGTACACTTCAACTGTGAGAGACAGAATGTGAAAAAAAAAATCCATGAATCCACATGGTAGGATTTGTAAAGAATTTATTCGTAAATTAGGGTGGAAAATAAGTATTTGGTCACCTCAAACAAGGAAAATCTCTGGCTCTCACAGACCTGTAACGTCTTCTGTAAGAAGCTTTTCTGTCCCCCACTCGTTACCTGTATGAATGGCACCTGTTTGAACTCATCATCTGTATAAAAGACACCTGTCCACAGCCTCAAACAGTCAGGCTCCAAACTCTGCCAAGGCCAAGACCAAAGAGCTTTCGAAGGACACCAGGAAAAGTATTGTAGACCTGCACCAGACTGGGATGAGTGAATCTACAATAGGCAAGCAGCTTGGTGTGAAAAAAACAACTGTGGGAGCAATCATCAGAAAATGGAAGACATACAAGACCACTGATAATCTCCTTCGATCTGGGGGCTCCACGCAAGATCTCATCCCGTGGGGTCAAAATGATCATGAGAACGGTGAGCAAAGATCCCAGAACCACACGGGGGGACCTGGTGAATCAGAATCAGAATCAGAATCAGAATCAGAATACTTTATTGATCCCTGGGGGAAATTATTTTTTGTTACAGTGCTCCATTTTAAACCAACATTAAGACAAGACAGACAATACGCTAACTAAGAATAGTACAATATATACATATATATACATACATACATACATACATACATACATACATACATACATACATACATACATACATACATACATACATACATACATACATAAGTCACTTATAAATAAATATTTGGAAAAGAAACATGTGTAGCTGTAGCAGCAAACAGTGTGTTAAGTGGATGCGTTGTACAGGGAGATGGCCACAGGCAGGAATGATTTCCTGTGTCGTTCAGTGGTGCTTTTCGGTAATCTCAGTCTCTCACTGAACGAGCTCCTGTGACTGACCAGCATGTCATGGAGTGGGTGGGAGGTGTTATCCAACATTGTCTTTATCTTGGACAGCATCCGCCTCTCCGACACCACCTTGAGGGAGTCCAGCTCCATCCCCACAACATTGCTGGCCTTACGGATCAGTTTATTAAGTCTGTTGGCATCTGCGACCCTCAGCCTGCTCCCCCAGCATGCAACAGCATAGAGGATCGCACTGGCCACCACAGACTCATAGAAAATCCTCAGCATTTTCTGGCAGATGTTGAAGGACCTCAGTCGCCTCAAAAAATAGAGACGACTCTGGCCCTTCCTGTAAAGTGCTGTGGTGTTTTTAGCCCAGTCCAGTTTATTGTCAATGTGTACTCCAAGGTATTTATAGTCCTCCACAATGTCAACACTGACCCCCTGGATTGAAACAGGGGTCAAGTGTTTCCTGGTCTTCCTGAAGTCCACGATCAGTTCCTTGGTCTTTGCCACGTTGAGCTGCAGATGATTCTGCTCACACCACGTGACAAAGGAGTCGACCACAGCCCGGTACTCTGTCTCATCATCCCTGCTGATGCATCCAACCACCGCAGAGTCATCAGAAAACTTCTGAAGATGGCAGGTCTCTGTGCAGTGGCTGAAGTCTGTGGTGTAGAGGGTGAAGAGGAAGGGGGAGAGGACAGTCCCCTGTGGTGCCCCTGTGTTGCTAATCACCTTGTCAGACACACACTGTGGGAGACGTACATATTGTGGTCTTCCTGTCAGGTAATCAACAATCCAGGACACCAGAGAAGCATCCACCTGCATCGCTGCTAACTTATCACCCAGGAGGGTCGGCCTGATGGTGTTGAAAGCACTGGAAAAGTCAAAAAACATGACCCTCACAGTGCTCGCCGGCTGGTCCAGATGGGTGTAGACACGATTGAGCAGGTAGATGATGGCGTCCTCTGTTCCGAGACGAGGCTGATAAGCGAACTGAAGGGGATCCAGATGTGGTCTTACTATGGGTCGCAGCTGGTCCAGGATGAGCCTTTCCAGGGTCTTCATGATGTGGGAGGTCAGTGCCACGGGCCTGTAATCCTGGGGGCCACTGGGACGAGGCGTCTTTGGTACAGGGACGAGGCATGATGTCTTCCACATCACCGGGACCCTCTGCAGACTCAGACTCAGCATAAACAGTTTATGAAAGACTCCACACAGCTGGGGGGCACAGGCCTTGAGGACAAGGGGACTCACTCCGTCTGGTCCAGCAGACTTGCCTGAGTGAAGTCTCCTCATTTGCATCTCAACCTGGTATTGAGTGAAGGTGATGGGTGGGGGAGGGGTGTCAGGAATCTCACAGGAGGCAACATGTGAAGAGAGAGGCTGGCACAGTGGTGTGGCTCTGGATTCCAGGCTGACTGCAGGTGAGGTTGTGGGGGTGGGAGCAGACACTGTGGTGTCGAATCTATTGAAAAACAGATTCAACTCGTCGGCTCTATTCTCACCTCCCTCAGCTCCCCTGCTGTTGGTTGGCCTGAATCCAGTGATGGTCTTCATGCCCCTCCACACCTCTCTCATGCTGTTCTGCTGGAGTTTCCACTCCAGCTTCCTCCTGTAATTGTCCTTAGCCTCTCTGATCTTGTCCTTTAGTAACACCTGGACCTTCCTCACCTCCTCTTTGTTGCCCCCTCTGAAAGCCCTCTTCTTGTTGTTGAGGAGGGCTTTGATGTCCTTAGTCACCCACGGCTTGTTATTTGGGTAACAATGAACAGTCTGAGCTGGAACAATGGAGTCGGTGCAGAAAGTTATGTAGTCTGTGATACACTCAGTAAGCCCATTGATGTCCTCGGCGTGAGGCTCACAGAGTGTTTCCCAGTCGGTCACCTCGAAACAGCCCTGTAGTTCCGCTATTGCCTCCTCTGACCACCTCCTAACAGTCCTGGTGGTCACAGGTTCCCTCCTCACAATTGGCACATAGCGGGGGGTGAGGTGAATCAGGTTATGATCTGACCTACCAAGTGGGGGGAGGGAGGAGGAGCTGTATGCATCCTTGACGTTAGCATACAGTAAGTCTAAAGTTTTCTCTCCCCTGGTGGGACAGTCCACATATTGTTTGAATGTTGGTAGTGTATTGTCCAGTGATACATGGTTGAAGTCACCCGAGATCACAATAAAGGCACTCGGGTGCTGAGTCTGTAGCCGAGCTATGGCAGAGTGGATAGTGTCACATGCAGCTGTGGGGTTAGCAGAGGGGGGAACATAAACAGCCACCAAGATGACGTGAGAGAATTCCCTGGGTAAATAATACGGCCTGAGTCCAACAGCACACAGTTCAGTGTCCGGGCAACAAATCCTTTCTTTGATTGTTATGTTGGCAGGGTTACACCACCGGTTGTTAACTAAAACAGCAAGCCCACCTCCTTTACGCTTACCGCTAGCGATGCTGTCCCTGTCCGCCCGAACAGTGTGGAAGCCTTCCACGGAAACATTCTCATCGGGAATGACCTGGTGCAGCCATGATTCGGTGAAACACATCAGGCTACACTCTCGGTATTCCCTCTGACTCCGTACCAGTGCTGAGAGCTCGTCGATTTTACTTGCCAACGATCGCACATTTCCCATCACGATAGACGGCAGACACGGTTTAAACCTCCTCCTCGCTTCGAGCCTCCGCTGTCTCACCGTCACCTTTTTTCTTCTCTTCTGTCCTTGACCTCTGCATCCCCGATGTGTTTTCCTCCAAATTTCAGCTGGTACTTCTGCGGGCACTTCTGCGGGCCTGGCCAGCGAGCCGGCCGGCATCAGGGCGATCAGCTGATCTCTGGAGTAAACAGTCCGTGCGTGTAGGAGATGTGCCGCGGTCCCGTTCCATGATAAAAGTAACAGTTCCACGGCCACCAGAAGAACAAAAACTCTCTCAATCCACATGATTGAGTAAGAGATAGAAAACGGAGGAAAATACAAGTCAGAAAAAAAAAGAATACGTAAGAAAAAAGAGCTAAACTAAGAGAAAAGCAGGAGCGACTGTAACAGGCTGCACGCTGGTTGGCGCATGCGCACTTAACATGTGAATGACCTGCAGAGAGCTGGGACCAAAGTAACAAAGGTCACCATCAGTAACACACTACAACGGCAGGGAATCAAATCCCGCAGTGCCAGACGTGTTCCGCTGCTGAAGCCAGTGCATGTCCAGGCCCGTCTGAAGTGTGCCAGAGAGCACATGGATGATACAGCAGAGGATTGGGAGAATGTCATGTGGTCAGATGAAACCAAAGTAGAACTTTTTGGTATAAACTCAACTCGTCGTGTTTGGAGGAAGAAGAATACTGAGTTGCATCCCAAGAACACCATACCTACTCTGAAGCATGGGGGTGGAAACATCATGCTATGGGGCTGTTTTTCTGCCAAGGGGACAGGACGACTGATCCGTGTTAAGGACAGAATGAATGGGGCCATGTATTGTGAGCCAAAACCTCCTTCCATCAGTGAGAACTTTGAAGATGAAATGAGGCTGGGTCTTCCAACATGACAATGATCCAAAACACACCGCCCGGGCAACAAAGGAGTGGCTCCGTAAGAAGCATTTGAAAGTCCTGGAGTGGCCTAGCCAGTCTCCAGACCTCAACCCCATAGAAAATCTGTGGCGGGAGTTGAAAGTCCGTGTTGCTCGGCGACAGCCCCAAAACATCACTGCTCTCGAGAAGATCTGCATGGAGGAATGGGCCAGAATACCAGCTATTGGCCAAATACTTATTTTCCACCCTGATTTACGAATAAATTCTTTACAAATCCTACCAAGTGGATTCATGGATTTTTTTTTTTCACATTCTGTCTCTCACAGTTGAAGTGTACCTCTGGTGCAAATTACTGACCTCTGTCATCACAGATCGGTGGCTGACTAAATACTTTTTTGCCCCACTGTATATGTAATTATTGATTAGGTTGTTTGATATTTCTGGTAAGTACTGTTTAAAATACCAGAATAGGGAGGATGGTGTAGGTTTAAGTTTATTAGATTGATACATATATACCAACAAGACAGTGTACATCACAGTCACAACAGCATTTGTTTTCATTCAAAGGCTTTATGGCTTTTCCTATAATACCTGGTGGGCTGTTCTCTAGTCAAAATGCCCCGGCTGATTTTTTTTTTTTTTTTTTTGTCCCAGTCCAGTCCTGTTTACAACCCAGACTTTAAAATGAGGACTTCTCAAATCAAATCACTTTTATTGTCACATCACATTACTGCAGCACATGTGAGTGAAATTCTTGTGTGCAAGCTTCACAAGCAACAGTGGTGTGCAAAATCCAAGAAACTTATTGTGCAAAAGGAATGGCATATATGTACAATATGGAGTGCATAAATGTCTGGTAAGTGAAAGTGAGGTGTTTATGAAGTGTTCAGCCGTCTGTTGACCTGATGGAAAAAGATGTTCCTGAGTCTGCTGGTTTGGGACCGGATACTGCAGTACCTTCTGCCTGATGGAAGTAGTTTAAACAGTTTATGGCTGGGGTGACTGGAGTAATGATCCTTCCCGCTTTCCTCAAGCACCACTTCTTGTAGACTTCATGAAGGGAGGGAAGCTCACCTTCAATTATCCATTCAGAACACCGCACCACTCTCTTGAGAGCTTTGTGGTTATAGGCTGCTGCCATACCAGGTGGTGCTGCATCCAGTGAGGATGCTCTCAATGGCACAGTGGTAGAAGGTCCTGCCGATGTGGGGGCTCATGCTGAATCTCTTCCATCTCCTGAGACAGAAGAGGCCTGCTGCGCCTTCTTTACTGTTTTGTTTGTGTGAACAGACCATGTGAGATCCTCTGCCAGATGTACACCAAGGAAACAGAAGCTGCTCCCTCTCTCAACAGCAGCGTCGTTGATGGTGATGGGGGTGTGTGCTTTTCTACATCTCCAGAGGTCTACTATCAACTCCTTTGTCTTTGTGATGTTGAGGGTAGGATGGTTCTCTTGGCACCAGTCTGTTAGGGCGCTGACCTCCTCCCTGTAAGCCGTCTTGTCACTTTTGGTGATAGGACGGTGTTGTGTCGTCCGCAAACTTCACAATGATGTTGGAGTTGCTTGTGGCGGTGCAGTTGTAGGTGTATAGTGAGCACAGGAGAGGGCTCAGTACACACCCCTGTGGAGCACTAGTGCTCATTATGACGGGGGATGAGGTGATGCTGCCCAGTCTGACCACTTGGCGTCTGTCAGACAGGAAGTTAGGGATCCAGCTGCAGAGAGAGCTGCTCAGTCCTAGATCCTGCAGTTTTCTGTCTAGCTTCAGGGGAACGATGGTATTGAATATATATTTCTGGATGTGTATACTAAATGTTTTTCTACGTGTGTGTGTGTGTGTGTGTGTGTGTGTGTGTGTGTGTGTGTGTGTGTACACATATTTTACAAATTAAATAGAGTCAATAAATAAAAAATATAAAAATATACAAAGTTGAGACATGTGCAAAACAGTGGCATTACTGTACAGTATGGAGTGCATAATGTTAAAGTTCCAGTAGTGAAGCTGAGGTGTCTATGACGTGTTCAGCAGTCTGATGGCCTGGTGGAAGAAGCTGTCTCTCAGTCTGCTGGTACGGGACCGGATGCTGCAGAACCTCCTTCCTGATGGAAGTAGTCTGAACAGTTTATGGCTGGGGTGACTGGAGTCCTTGATGATCCTCCCCGCGTTCCTCAGGCACCGCTTCCTGTAGATGTCTTGGAGGGAGGGAAGCTCACCTCCAATTATCCGTTCAGAGCACCGCACTACTCGCTGGAGAGCTTTGCGGTTGTAGGCGGCGCTGTTGCCATACCAGGTGGTGATGCATCCAGTGAGGATGCTCTCAATGGCACAGTGATAGAAGGTCCTGAGGATGCGGGGGCTCATGCCGAATCTTTTCAGTCTCCTGAGAAAGAAGAGGCGCTGCTGTGCCTTCTTCACTGTTTTGTTTGTGTGTACTGACCACGTAAGATCCTCAGCCAGATGTACACCAAGGAACCGGAAGCTGCTCACTCTCTCCACAGCAGCGCCGTTGATGGTGATGGGGGTGTGTACTTCTCTGCACCTCCGGAAGTCCACTATCAACTCCTTTGTCTTTGCGACGTTGAGGGTGAGATGGTTGTCTTGACACCAGTGGGTCAGGGCGCTGACCTCCTCCCTGTAAGCCGTCTCATCACCGTTGGTGATAAGACCCACCACTGTAGTGTCGTCCGCAAACTTCACAATGATGTTGGAGTTGCTTGTGGCGGTGCAGTTGTAGGTGTATAGTGAGCACAGGAGAGGGCTCAGTACACACCCCTGTGGAGCACTAGTGCTCATTATGACGGGGGATGAGGTGATGCTGCCCAGTCTGACCACTTGGCGTCTGTCAGACAGGAAGTTAGGGATCCAGCTGCAGAGAGAGCTGCTCAGTCCTAGATCCTGCAGTTTTCTGTCCAGCTTCGAGGGAATGATGGTATTGAATGCTGAGCTGTAATCTACAAACAGCAGTCTCACATACGTGTGTCTTTTCTCCAGGTGCGAGAGGGCAGTATATGTAGTGTCAGTGCATCATCAGTGAACCTGTTGCAAATTGTAGAGAGTCCAGTGAGTTGGGTAGTGCAGAGCAGATGAAGTCCCTGACCAGCCTCTCAAAAGATTTGCTCACGATGGGGGTCAGGGCTACCGGTCGCCAGTCATTCAGTGATGAGATGGTGGAGGATTTGGGTACATGGTGGCCGTTTTGAAGCAGGTTGGCACTGCAGACAGACAGAGAGAGGGAAAGGTTGAAGATGTGTGTAAACACTCCAGCCAGCTGAGCCATGCATGACTTGAGGGCTGTCTGCACCACATCTAACAGAGACTCAGAGGGGGCTATAGTACCCAGGAAATGAAAAATGTGTCCATGCCAGTTATACAGTTTAAAATACACACCACTCTAAAAAGGGATCTATACACTACAAACCAACTACATGGAATTTAATGACACTGCACTCGGGCTGGGAATTGATGGGAATCAATAGCACTTATCAATTCAATTCCTTGTAGATTCTCATTGGGTTCTCACTGGCTCCACTTTGAGAGTCACCACTACTAATGACGACACACATATGATCTTTGTCTTATTATTTAGGTATGACCACAAAACCAGCAGCACAAATGAAAGATTAAAACCAGCACAAAGATACTTTAAAGCGATCGCCACAGTGATTCTACTGTAGAAACACAAACTGGTAGAAACAGAGACTCTGGCCTGACTGATCATCCGTTTGTTAACTGTTGAAATGTAGCATAATGCTGTAGTTTCTGTCCTGGATGCAGTTTCCACTTAACTGCGCTCCCATCCTAAAAGCAATGTCCATAGTCACGCTGCAGACTGCACCACCATCTTCCTCCTGAACACACAAAATTAAATCAATTGACTGTAGTGGGGCAGTACGGTGGCACGGTGGTTAGCACTGTTGCCGCACAGCGAGAAGGTCCTGAGTTCAATTCCAACATCAGGCCGGGGCCATTCTGTGTGGAGTTTGCATGTTCTCCCTGTGTTTGCATGGGTTCTCTTCGGGTACTCTGGCTTCCTCCCACCGTCCAAAAACATGCAGCTTGTGGGGATAGGTTAATTGAATAATCCAAATTGTCACAATGTGTGAATGAAAGTGAGTGTGAATGGTTGTCTGTCCCTGTGTGTTGGCCCTGTGACAGACTGGCGACCTGTCCAGGGTGTACCCCGCCTCTCGCCCTATGACAGCTGGGATAGGCTCCAGTGCCCCCCGCGACCCTGAAAAGGATAAGCAGAAGTGAATGGATGGATGGATGGACTGTAGTGCAAGTGGAACCAATAAGCTGAGGCTACGTACACGGGTATTTTTGAAAATGGAGATTTTCCGTTTTAAAAAATAATCCCGTCCACACATAAAGGCAAAAATGAAGGAAAACGCTGCTAGGAACATGCCAAAGCAACAGGTGGCGATATATTCCTAACCGTGTAGAAATGTTGGCCAATCAGAAGTCTAGAAGCCTCGGTGGGAAAAAGTAAACAAAGCTGGGGCATAAGAAGCAGAACCGAGTCGTATGTGTGGAGGGACAGTAACTGTGTGTGTATATGTAAGCATTTAAACACTGCAGAGAGTACAATTAACAGTAACAGTATTGTAGAAATTCATTTCACCGAAACAATAACGTGGCGCACAGTGTGACGTCAAAAAAGGCACACACCTTTGACGCTGCGTTTTCTCCTTTTTTCTCATCCACACGTAAATGCAAAAACGCAGTTTTCAAAATTATCCACCCTGGCTGGAGTTTTTAAAAATCTCCGTTTTCAGTGACCGAAAACGCCGTTTACGTGTGGACGAAAGGTGCAAACGCATAGAAAAATCTGCGTCCTTTGGGGCTCTACTCAGCTCTTTGGTGGTCCTCCTCGGGTCCTTGTACTCTGGGGCCTCTGGATATCTGGGGCCTGGATCTCCTCCATACCTGTTTCATACCCTGGAGGACGGGGCTGTGGCCCCCCCACACTCCCTAGCAGATCGTTACATGGAGAAACCTTTGGAATGCAAGCATGCTGATCCACACAGGTATGCACACAGGTGTGCACACAGGTGTACACACGGGTGTTCACAGACGTGGACTACACCTTTCTTGGCTGCTGCCTCAAAGCACATTGTGCGCTGTCTATCTTGCGTGCTGCACAATATTGTTTATTATTTAGTATCTACTGTTATCTACTGCTAGCTAGTTTATTGTGATGGTGCTGTTTTTTTTTTTATTATGTTGCTCTTTGTTGTTTGCTTTCTCTTCTGTTTTTTTTCTCCATACAGGTGATCCAGGTGTTTTTTTTTTGTTTGTTTGTTTTTTTTGTTGTTTTTTTCTCTCTTCCCCCCTTCTCACCGTCTCTTCTCCCCTTTGGTTTTCTTTCTCTCCCTCTCTTTCTTTCATTCTTTCTCCCTGTCCTATCCCCCAGTCATGTCTGTCCCGTTTGTAGCAACTGAAAATAAAATAAATTCATACTTATAATAAAGGTCAATCAAATGGACCAATATGGCAAGACCATGATGATTTGGTAAAAATAAATCCGCTTGGCATCTTTCTTGGCCTTAAGACAAGAATTCTGATGGCTAAAGATCCAAACGGGACACAAAAAAAAAATCCAAAAAAAAAATCTGCGTTTTCAAAAATACCCGGGTACGTGTGGACGTAGCCTGAATTGATAGACAAGCAGATTAACTATTCCAAGAAACTGGACTACTGGGAACTGGTTCTCTACCTGCAGTTCAAAAAAGCACCCCTCAAACAGCCAAACCCATCTGTTCTCTGACTGGATAGTTAAATTTGTGATTGACATGACATTGGCCAATCAGATGAAAGGAAGAAAAATAGGGTCAAAATTCGTACTTGTAACTTGAAACTTGAGTGCAGACTTTCTCACGTAGTTTTTTGGCTAAGTCCACACACAAATCTTTTTTACGCACACACAAATTCATTTTACACATACAAATCTTTTTTACACACACACAAATTTACACACACAAATTCTTTTTACACATACAAATCCTGATTTACAAGTACAAAATATTTATGACCACAATTTGAGCCCATAGGATACAGCCGTTGTCAGAGACATTTCATGTTTTTAGTGCTATTGTAACTTGTCAGCACAAGAGGGAGTAGTAACGCTACTTGCACCTGACTCCACACCCATTTAATCCAGGTTCAATTGTGCTCAAATGTGATGAGATGAAACTGAGGCAAACAGTTTTTTGACCGTCTATTATCATGTAAGGTTGTGTTGGATCCTCTTGGCATATGAAAAATTGAAATAGAGGCAACTGTTTTATGGACATTGTCAAAATTAGAAGAATAAATGATGCATCATTTTATTTCAAAGAAATGGTTAATGGATACTTATTTTGCATGTGTCACAACAACTGTCATTTCATCATCTGTGGTGGTTGATCTTTCATTGGTGAAGTCTGGTCCTACATAAGCCAAAAACATCCTCTTTGGAGAGTTTTGGAACAAAAGAGACTGCGCTGAATTGTGATGCTGTTACCGTTGTCCTCCACCTGCTGCGCACCAGGGCTGTTGGAGCTACGTGTCATGGAGGTCAACTGGACATCAGGGCATCTATGACGGCCAGTGCAAAGGTATGTATATTGCTACAAAACCAGGGAATGGCCATTCATGTTTAAAGTGTGCACACATACCTTAGCATGCAAAAGAGCAATGCATTGGCTACCGACTGAGTGACTCTTAATCTTGAAGGAAAACAGATTAACAAAGGTCTGATTGTTTAAAAACCATAGAAAAAGACTGATTCTGATCCAGAACCTTTGCCTGTGTCTGATACTGAACCCAAGGCTGGATCTTCTGATCTAGTGCCTACTGTTTTAATGACTGAGAAAAGACTCATGGAAAAAACTGCTGATTTGCAAAATGAAAGAAAGATTAAATTCCAGAGGGCTTGATGAATGAAATTTCTTTTGTTAAAGAGGTAAAAGTTACACTTGAAAAATATATTTTTGTTGATGATCCTAAAACCCAACATGAAGTGTTGATGACTTATTTGCCAAAGGATGAGTCTGAAAGACAAGAAATGTGGTTCAAGATAAAAATGCTTAGTGATTGACTGAAAAGGAAAGGTGTTCAAACAAATAAAAGTGGTCTTGAAAATGAACAAGTGTGTTTGTAATGTGGGGTGTAAAGGATCAGGCAAAAGCAATAGGCCCTCCACAAGGTCTGCAGTGCTCCAAGGCAGTAATGGTTGCAGTTATTGCTCATGCAGCTGCATTAAAGGAAAAGCTTGCATTGTAAAAAAGAAAAAAAAAAAAGTTGATCAACTGAGATGGCAAATGGAGAACCTTTAAACTGAAGTTGAAATTGTAGCATCCACAGCTACATTTGGAGTATTTAATGCTTCAGATTACAGCAGCATTTTTTTTAAAACTTGTCATTCCAATGCAGGGGTCTCAAACCCACTGATGGGACTGTCATCTCATGTGAGGGCTACTTTAGGGCTCAAGTTGTACAAAAAACAAACAAGAAAACACCCACAAATATTTCGAAAAGTGTAGTTTTTTCAAATTTTATTTTTCATTTCAAATATTGTGTAACAAAAAAACCCTGCAAACGTGAACGCGTTTTTCCCCCCCTCACTGTTAACTAACTGAAGCCTTTCATTTAACTGCCAAATAAACATTGGTATACATGTGATAGCACTTGTGCTATAATTTTGTTCATATTGAACAAAATAAAGATGTAGACAAGAGTGTACTGATACATTTTTGACTCTCTCACTGAACTAACACAGCCACTCTCTGCTCATACTGCCTTCATATTATATACGTTTTTGCTTTTTAAAGAACTTATTTTAAAATTGCACTCAACAACAGACAAATCCTCCCTAACAAAAAAAAAAGTAACTTCTAGGGCCAAATTTCATTATATTTCTTCACGTCAATATACATTTACACTATAGGCTAGTGTAAGGAAGAGGACTCCCTTACTGCATTTATTTATACTGTATTATATTATCTGTATAGCACTTTAGAGCACACCTTTCACTTTATTAAAAGCACCTTATCAAGCACTTTATTTAGCATTACACTTTAAGCATGGATTTGCACACAAGAAGTTTAAATATTTATTGACTATTTATTGGGAATTTTAAAATCAGTTGGTAGCCTTATTTCAGATCCTGCACAGCTGCTCCTCGTCAAGGAATGTGGTGGTTGTCTGTCAGGAGAGAAGAATGGTGATTGAGATTGTGATCAAGGTTTACCAGTAAGGAAAACTAATGCAAATATGTGTGTGAAATCTAGGAATAAAAGTGGTGCAAATAAGTGTTTGTAAGATAATGATTACTCACCTTTCTTGCCTGTGTCCTCTTCAAGGTGTTTGGGCAAAGGTTTCCCTGGGGGTCCAGACACCATTTAAAGGTTCCGGGAGAGTCCATGGGTAAAGAGTGTGTGGTGAATCTCTTTGTGCTTGGGTTTCTGGGTTTTTATAATATTGGGTTTGGTGTAACATTAAGTGTGAAATATTTATTAATATGTAAATGTGAAAATGTATTTATTTATTCTTATTGATATATTGTATACTGTGGTGGAAGGTTGGGATTTAAGAATTTACCTGAGAGTGGAATAATGGTTAAGTCTGTGACAGCTGAACATATTTAAGGCTGCCAGTTGTCATTAGAGGGTGGATTTTTGTGCTGTGAAGAAGTTTGACAAGTTAATTGTAGTAAGGAGAGCTGTATAGGAAATAAATGCTTTGTTCCACTACACTTGCCTTGGTCCATCTCACTGTATTTCCAGCCGCTAAGGGCTGCCCTGTTACAAGTGGTGTCAGGAGTGTGTCACTCGTGCCACAGTGAGAAGATGATGACAAGAGGTGGAAGAAAGCCAGGCCAAGAGGAGCAGCCTGATGAAGGAGTTGGAGCTTCATCTGAGCTAGAGGCCATGGCAGCAACAAGCCCTGAGGACAAATTGGAGGAGTTGACAGGGTTGGTGAAATCTCTTATGCGGTCTCAAGCTTGAGAGACTTCCAACTGCCCTCCAAGGTGCTCAGGAACTTTTACTCCTGCACCATAGAGAGCATCCTGACGGGAAACATCTTAACCTGGTTCGGGAACAGCACCATGCAGGACAGACGAGCTCTACAGAGGGTTGTGCGGTCAGCTGAGCGCACCATCCGCTCCGAGCTCCCTGACCTGCTCTCAATCTACAGCAGGCGGTGCTGGACCAAGGCCAGGAAGATCGTGAAGGACCTCAGCCATCCCAACAACAGACTGTTCTCTCTGTTGAGGTCAGGAAAGCGATTCCGCTCCCTGAAGACCAACACAGAGAGACTGAGGAGGAGCTTCTTCCCGCAGGAGATACGGTCTCTCAATCACACCACCACACAGTACTGACCCACACATACAGTTCTTACACACACTGGACATTCTGGACATTGTTTCACTTCATTACTTAAATCACGCTGCTGTTATTGTGTATATGCTGCTGTTATTGTGTATATATTTATTTATATTTCTTCATACATTCTTATATAGTTCTATATTGTGTATTTTGTTGTACAGTTATTTTATTTTCAACTTTAATTTATATATTTTATCTTATTCTCCCAGTTAAATTTACCCTTCATTCTAATTTGTGTTGTACAGTTATTTCATTTTTAACCTTAATTTATATTTTATTCCTTCCTAGTTAAATTTACCCTTTTTAATTTTTCATATTTATTTCTTATCTTATTCATAGCCTTTTCCTTTTTTGTTTTCTTTAGGTCACGAGCAGTTGTCCAAGCATTTCACTACATATCGTACTGTGTATGACTGTGTACGTGACAAATAAAATTTGAATTTGAATTTGAAGCAGCCAGAGACCAAAAGTGGGAGAAGGATTTGTCACGTCAGGAGCAAAGGTGGAAAGGTATGCAGCATCAATTTCAGCAAATCCAGCAACAAGTTAACGCTGTAATATAAGCCTGATCCACCAGAGGCGCCAGCGCTCCCTACAACATCTGAAGATCAAGAACTTGGATTCAATGGTGAAGACATTCCAGTGGCCAGTGGGTCCAGGTCTTTAATTGAACCAAAACTTTTTCCTCTGTCACCAGAAGATGACATTGAACATTTTCTGACTACGTTTGAAAGAATGGCAAACGTGTGTCGATGGTCCAGAGATGAGTGGGCTATTCGTCGAACCAGGTAAATTGACAGGTAAATCCCGCACAGCCTACATTCTTATGGATTTAACAGACTCTGAGAATTATGATAAGGTGAAAGAGGCAATTCTGGCAAAATATGAGATCACTGCTGACACCTACAGACGCCGCTTCAGATCTCTGAAAGTTGAACCAGGTGAGACGCCACGTGAACTTTATGTAAGATTGAAAGACCTGTTTTCAAGATGGATTAAACCTGAAAAATCAACTGTAGAAGAAATATCTGAGCAGATAATTCTGGAGCAGTTTTTGAGAATGGTAAACTCAGAGCTGGAGATCTGGATACATGAGCATGACCCGAAGACGGCAAAAGAAGCAGCTAGCCTCTCAGAGGTTTTCACTTCAGCCAGAAAAGGAAGCAAGAGCACCTACTTCAGCCGGGAGACCCACTACGCCCAACCAAGTGAGTCCATTGGGGGTGAACAGTAGTGATGGGCAGATGAAGCTTCATGAAGCACTGAAGCTTTTCATCCAATTGGTTCATCCCAGCGCAAAGCTTCTTGAAGCTTCATTTGCTCTAGTAGGACACCTACTGGACGTAAAAATATTAGTTGGCAAGAATTTGAAGTGTGGCCTTTTGCACACAGCCTGTAAATGTCAACAACAAAAGGAGTGTGTAAAACATGTATATTGTAGTGATGCAGTATACTGTGTATATTTATACTGGCAGTATGGAAAATGATTATTTGGAAATGCTTAAAATGGAAATGATCATTTACTGTGAGGTGTGGTTAGGGTGTGGACAGTAGTTGTGCTTTTGTAACGTTGAGGTATGGACAGCTACATACTGCCTGTTCACATTTTATTCTGTAAAAACTAAATTTTCACTGCTTTTATGACCTTTTTAGTGGGGAGAACATAGCTAGGATTTAATGATTTAACAAATCTTTTGAATCCTTTGTCCTCCACAATGCTAAATGGCTGGGAGTCCTCAATCACCATGCTAACCAGGTCTTCATCTATTTGAGATTGTTCTCCTGAGGAAAGACAATAAAGACAAAGCACAAATATAAATATCACACGCGTAACTTATAACAGTTGTATAATATTGTTATATCATTTAGTAACATTACAGCATGCTATATTATCATTGCATTTGATGGCTCACCTGGTCTTGCTCCACAATCGGTGTTCCCCTTATTCTCATGCAAAGCTCTGTAGTGCCTAAGCATGGATGGGGTGTTGTTGTTATATCCCAGCTCCCTGGCACATAGCAAACACTTCACCTTGTACAAAAGTAAAGACAGCTTAGCATAAATTGTATTGCACCATCAGTATTATGAAAATGCATCTTCTGTAGAAATTTACATACCTTGTTGGGAGGAATAAGATCAATGTTCCTGTCACGGCTGGCGGAGTGAGCCGTGTGGTGTGGAGGAAAGGGAGGACCCAAAATGCAGCAGTGACTGATGATACGAGTGATGTTTATTTACAAAGTGAAAATGGCAGAAACAGGCAGTGAGGCATGACAAAACGACTGAAGAAACCTAAACTGGGAGAACTAAATGACAAACCAGAGACCATACAAAAGGGGTGCGGGGCAGAGAGACGCAGAGACAGGAACACCATAGAACGCAGACGAGCCAACAATGAACACAGACCGACACCCACTAAATATACACACACAAGGTAATCAGGTAATCACACACAGGAGGGAAGAACAGCTGAACCTAATACACATGAGGACCGGAGGACACAAGCTGAACACAATGACAACAGACACAGACCTTCAAAATAGAATAGGAAATCCAGAACATGAGCCTTCAAAGTAAAGCAGGAACACACAGACTGATTTACAACACAACACGGGGACATGAACAGAGCACCAAGGACAGACACAGGTAGGGCTGAATACACACACCAAACTACAGGTTCAACCCTAAACCAATACAAAATCAGAATAAACACAAAGCACAAAAATGAACTTCAAGGAAACACAAAACGCTGGGCCAAAATGACCCAGGACCATGACAGTTCCCACACAGGGGAGGACATCCTCTTCTTCTTAGCTGGCTCCATTCTCTCCTGACTTTCTCTCCTCACTCTCATAAACCTCCAAACTGTCTCCAAACTCTCACTAACCGCAACTCTCAATCAAACACCCACATTTTTGAATGAAGTCTGAGGGGTTTATATCGCTGTCATAGCTCGTGGCAAAGTTCGAACCACTTCATGAACCAGTCACGTGGTACAGCCGGGAAGCGAGGCTTCGGACGTCATCATTTTCAGCTCCTCCCATAAATGAAGCAAGCCTCGATACGCGCATCGTGGAAACGCTCCCTCAATTACTCGACACAAGCTTCGAAGCCTCTATACAGAATGTCACATCACTAGTGAACATGGTTCTGGTCAAGTTCAGGCTAGAAATCTTTCTAGTTCTAGGCAGCTCCCTTCTCATAGACCTCACAATGTGAAGAAATCCTTTAAGTCTTCAGTTCAGGATATTAAATGTTATCACTGTCATAACTTTGGCCATACACAACAATTTTGCCCTGCCCCTTAAGTCAAAACCATCTCATTTGTGTGCAGTTCCAAGACCAGCCACAGAGCCGGTAGGAAAGAAAGCTTGTACTGTCCCTGTTTTAATTGGTGGGCGTAAAGAGGAAGCTTTGCTTGACTCTGGGTGCTTCCAAACTCTTGTACATTCTAGCATAATTTCAGGAGAAAAGCTAAGTGGGGTTGGAGCTACAATAAGTTGTGTGCATGGAGACGAACACAGGTACCCCACTGCTGAGGTTTACCTGACAGTGGGAGGTCAAACCTACTTGTTAGTGGTAGCTGTGGTTCCCAGTTTGCCATATTCAGTGATACTTGGTAATGACATCCCCACTCTTTTTGATCTAATACATCAGTCAGATTATGACCCTCAAGTGAGTGCTGAGAAAGACATTCAAGGCTTAGGTGATGAATCTGGAAGCTCACTTCCTCTAGATACGACAGCTGAACCATTTACACCCTGTCATGTAGTCACAAGAGCACAAAGTGCAAAGGAAATGATGCAAGAACTACCTTTTTTTTTTTTTTGAGGAGTCTCTTGAAACAGAGCCAGGGAAGATTAGGAAGTCTAGGGCTCAGAAAAGAAGAGAAAAGTTCAAAGGCTCAGGGAGATAAAGGTACAGCATTGTTTCCTAAGCCAAACAACCAACTTGAGTTTGATGTTCCCTCAGATTTAGGTGCAATCCAAAGAAGCGACCCTACGCTAAAACCCTGGTTTGAGAAGGTAACAGAGGTAGAGGGGGCTAGTCAAGGTCAGGTAAGCTGTCTTGCAGACACGGTTTACTTGATTAAAGGAGGCATCTTGTACCAGAGAAAGGGGAAGTGCGAAGCTGTGGCACTCCCACAACAGTTCAGGAACAAAGTTATGGATTTGGGTCATTCAATTCCATGGGCAGGTCATATGGCTTTTCACAAAACACTGAATAGGATCAGCAGCCGTTTTGTTTGGCCAGAGATGTATGTCCAGGTTTCTGAGTTTTGCCGTTCCTGTGAAAAATGTCAGTTGACCTCAGGCAAAGGAGTAGCACGAGCCCAGTTGCAACCACTGCCAATTATTGAAACACCATTTGAGAGGCTAGGCATGGATATTGTGGGCCCTTTAGAGAGGAGCTCCACAAGTCATCGCTACATATTAGTCATATGTGACTATGCAACACGGTTTCCTGAGGCCTTCCCACTCAGATCAATTAAAGCTCGTCACATTGCTAATTGTCTTCTGCAGCTTTTCTCTAGGGTAGGCATACCAAGAGAAATTCTGACGGATTGTGGAACGAACTTTCTATCCAAGTTGTTGCAGCAGGATTATAAGTTGTTAGGGATAAAGGGACTTAAGACCACGCCTTATCACCCCCAAACGGACGGGCTAGTGGAGAGATACAACCAGACTCTCAAAAGTATGCTGCGCAAGTTTGTCTCTGACACAGGTGCTGACTGGGATCAATGGCTGCCATACCTTCTGTTTGCCTACCGGGAGGTCCTGCAGGTTTCCACTGGCTTCTCGCCTTTTGAACTTTTATACGGTCGCCAAGTGAGAGGCCCCCTGGATCTGCTTAAGGACTGCTGGGAGGAATCCAAAGCAGAGGGCGAAAACATCGCAGCCTACGTCATCACCATGAGAAAGAGGTTGGAGAAAATGGCATCATTGATGCAAGACAACATGAAAGCTGCACAAAAACATCAAACGACATGGTATGATCAGAAGGCCAGGGATAGGGTCTTCCTTCCAGGTCAGAAAGTAC
>NC_141353.1:7120000-7217500 GCF_057382095.1 Aulonocara sp. 'chitande type north' Nkhata Bay
CCAGACCTCAACCCCATAGAAAATCTGTGGCGGGAGTTGAAAGTCCGTGTTGCTCGGCGACAGCCCCAAAACATCACTGCTCTCGAGAAGATCTGCATGGAGGAATGGGCCAAAATACCAGCTACTGTGTGTGCAAACCTGGTAAAGACCTATAGTAAATGTTTGACCTCTGTTATTGCCAACAAAGGTTATGTTACAAAGTATTGAGTTGTATTTTTGTTATTGACCAAATACTTACAGGTCAGGTTACAGGTCTGTGAGAGCCAGAGATTTTCCTTGTTTGAGGTGACCAAATACTTATTTTCCACCCTGATTTATGAATAAATTCTTTACAAATCCTACCATGTGGATTCATGGATTTTTTTTTTCACATTCTGTCTCTCACAGTTGAAGTGTACCTCTGGTGCAAATTACTGACCTCTGTCATCATTTTAAGTGGGGGAACTTGCACAATCGGTGGCTGACTAAATACTTTTTTGCCCCACTGTAGGCAGGCTCTTGGACAAGTGTTTTGTGTGCAAGCTCCAATAGGACTTCAGTGGCATTGCAGGCTGTTGGTATCTTTCTGCAGCTGTGGTTATCAAGTATGTCTATAAGTTCTTCTTGGTCCACGGTGCTAAAGTCTGATCGCCACGCCTCTAACACTGTACGCTCAGAGTCAGGCATGAACTTAAGGAAATTCTCCACAATATCACTCTTTACATATCCAAAGGCAGCTTGTTCCAGAATGGCAGGTGCAATTTTCACAGGCAGATATGTCTCTCTAACCCATCCAAATGCAATGATTCTGCCCACACTCTCCCACTCCGGTTGCCCAAAATCATGCCTTAAGAAAGGCACTTTGTAAACATTTCCAGTGGTGCACTGGTCATAGAATTATTTCCAGAATTCTGAAAGACAATCTCTCACAACTCCCCCATCGTCCTGGGCCATTTCAGGTGTTCCATCAGGCAGTAAGACCTGGATTTTGATGTTGAGATCTTCAAGGTCCTTATCACTAAAATGTGAAATGAGCTCTGACATTACCTGCCCTCTGTGGACCACCACTACTCTCCTCACTCTCTCACTGGATGGACCAGGTTGTGGAGAAAAAATCAGGGTGTCATCCGAATTTATTGGCTCACTGTCAGAAAAGGGGCCAACAAAAATAATGTCACTGCTGTGAGAAGTGTTAGCGCTTGTATGTCACATCATGGCTGATTGTTTCAAATGGAGCAGATGTTTGGACTGTAGTGACAGTAAAAGAAGAGGTTTGGTTTTGAGGACTCGCTTCAATTTCTGAAGATGGATGCAAACCTGGGTTGAAGCTCTGAAGGCTGTCATTTTGTTTTTTCTTTGTGGTGAGGTAGAACCTGAGGATATTAAGTTTTGTGACATGATAAAGTTCTCCTACTGTCAATGCATCATCGACTATCATCTCTTGATAATCTTTCAGATCACAGTAGAAATCGGTTAAGGGCCCCCGAATGTTTCCTCCATCTGGAAAGAACAGGCCTGTTGCAACCTGTAATATGTCCCTTTTCTTGGCATCCTTGCAAATGTCTATTTTTCTTGTTCCTCCTCCTTGTCTAGCTCTAACCTGCTTGAAAACCTCAGTGTCTTCATCATGATGCATCCATCCTATTTCTATTTTTCTATTTCTCTTCAGAGCATTTCTTTTTTGGGTTGTTTGGGAATGTTCTTCTTGCCTTGTGCTACTGCCATCCTCTTCAGATAATTTTCTTTTGGACAGTTTGGATTTCAGCCGTTCAAAAAGCGCTGACTTGCGGCTGCTGCTCCTGCAAAATCCAAATACAGGGAGTGCAGAATTATTAGGCAAGTTGTATTTTTGAGGGATAATTGTATTATTGAACAACAACCATGTTCTCAATGAACCCAAAAAACTCATTAATATCAAAGCTGAATGTTTTTGGAAGTAGTTTTTAGTAGGGATGGGTACCGGTGTCCGGTGCCATGATGGCACCGGTTCTGACATAAACGGTAGTAACCAGACCGAAAAGCAGCGCACATTTCGGTGCTTTATTTCGGTGCTTTTTTTTCCTGAGCTGTGATACACTTTAGATTCTAGCCAATCATTTTACGTTTCCGAGGATAGTAGGCGGGGCCAGGTACGTACGTTCTGTTAGAGCAGAGCTACAGATTAAAAATGTCCAAGGCGAAGCGGTCAAAAGTGTGGCTGTACTTCACAGCAAAATATGCAAACTCAGCAGCCTGCAACAAGTGTTTTAAGCTGATACTGTGATACTGTCAAAGGAGGTAACACCTCAAATCCGATGAAACACCTGGCGACGCATAGCGGTTTTTTTAAAAGCCTAGAAATGCGCTGTATTTGATAGCTTGCTGCGAGACCTCACACCGAGCACATCTACTGCGGGTGGGTTGCCTGTTATGCAACATCCCCCAAAAACACGAAGAGGAGAGTCCTGGCCCCTAGCCCTGCCAGTGTAGCAGAAATGATGATGGATGATGGTGGCAGCTGTTTCATCTTGTTCTCTCTATAAACTTCACAAGATGCTCGGTTGAACTTTCCCTCCTCCGAGGTAAACTTTTATTAAACTCTTAATAAACAGTCATGAGTCTCCGGTTCTCACCTTCCGGTGTTACACTCTCAAGACCCCGGGTGGAACACACAGGTAAATGCAATTCCCATTGCTACATCCCTTTTCTTTTACAAAGACAATGAACTATTCATAAATTGAGAACTCAGTTTACAACTGGAACAAAACTTAGACATGACATTTCTTTGTTGGACACAATTTTCTTCAAAAATAAAAATTCTTTCTTCCACTTACTTTTTTAGCTTTCTTTCTATTTTCCTTTAGTATTACTTTTATTCATTTTTTCTGTTTTGTTTCTCATTTCCTTATTTTTTTTCTTTTATTTTTTTTTCTTCCAAACAAGTAAACAGATCACAAAGCCATAACTCAAAATAGTATCACAGATGTTCTGCTCTGTTCTCTAACCAGTAAACAAATCACAACATATAACTCAAATGTCGTCACAGATTTTTTTTTTTTTTTTTTTCTTTTGTCTTTCCTCTGACAAGTAAACAAATCACAGCGTATAACTCACAGATTACCCCTTAATTGCATACATAGTCCTTCAAATATCCAGGTTGTTGTACTACCCGTCCTGACCTGGTAGTGCTGTTTTGTGTGTTCTCTTTGCTCTGTGTTGGCACAGTAATGTTCTGTCCCTCAAGCTGGAGATGTGCTGACATGTCTTTTTTGACCTCCGTAGCTCGCCTCAGATGGCGACGATTCCTTCTGAGGACTCTGCCGTTGTCCAACTCCACATCATAGGATCTGTTTCCCAGAGTGTTACACACTCTAGCCTTGGTCCATAAGTTGTGTGGTTCAAAAGGTTGGACTCGCACCAAGTCCCCTGGGTTTAATGTGTCCATGTCCTTCGCTGTCTTGTTGTAGTACTTTGTTTGTCTCTCTCTGTTTTTCATCAGTGCTAACTTGTTGTCAGTCACTGTGGGTTGCAACAATCTGTCTCCTATTGGGAGAAGTGTCCTCGTCCTCCTGCTTAACAGTCTCTGTGCAGGGCTGGTAGTTAAACCTTGTGTTGGGGTGTTTCTGTGGTCCAATAAGGCCAAATATGGATCCTGTCCAGCCAATTTCGCCTTTTTCATGAGTCGTTTGGCAGTTTTAACGGCAGACTCAGCTTTGCCGTTGCTCTGCGGATAGCCAGGTGATGAGGTATGGTGTCGAAATTCCCATTTCCGGCTGAAGTTGGCAAACTCTGTTGAGCTGTACTGGGGCCCGTTGTCAGAAAAAACAATATTTGGGATTCCCTGACGTGCGAAATGAGCCTTTAGTTTCCTAATCACAGTACTCGACTTGGTATCAGGTAGATAATCTATCTCCCAAAAGTTGGAGTAATAGTCAACAGTTATTAGGTAGTCCCTACCCTCAAAGTTGAATAAATCTGTCCCCACTTTGGTCCATGGTCTAGTGGTCGGCTCGTGTGGTTTTAGTGTCTCTTTCTGTTGTTTTGCATCCACAGACCGACATATGTCACATGTAGCGATCGATGTACTTTTTGATGTGGTCGTTCATACTGTGCCAGTAGACGCAGTCTCTAGCTCTCCTGAGGCACCCTTCTGTGCCGATGTGTGTTGAGTGAATTCGCTGGGTTATATCTGCCTGCAGTGCTTCTGGAATCACCACTCTCTCTCCCTTGAAGACCAATCCATCCTGTGTGCTCAGTTCATCCTGCAAAGATTGGAACTGGGTTATTTCAACAGGTACATCTTTCTTACAGGCTGGCCACCCCTTTTGTATTGCTTTTATCAGCGTTTGTAGTGTGTGGTCGGTTCTCGTCCCTGCCCGTATTCTGTCCATGCTTTCTGTTGAAACAGGTACATAGTCCACCATGTTGACACATTCTGTCTCCAACTCTGTCTGGCTTTTGATGCTATCCTGCAGGTAGGCCCTACTCAGCGTATCAGCAAGTAGCATGTCCCGGCCTGGAACATATGTTATGGTTATATCATATTTTTGCAGCCTTAATAGCATCCTTTGCAGTCTCTTAGGTGCATGTAACAGTGGCTTTTTAATAATGTTCTCGAGTGGCTTGTGGTCTGATTGCACTCTCACAAGACGACCATATGTATATTGGTGGAATTTCTCCATCCCAAACACAATAGCTAAGCATTCCTTTTCAATTTGTGCATAACCTCGTTCAGTGAGCGTCAATGCACGACTTGCAAATGCCACTGGTTTTCCATGTTGAGTCAGAGCTGCTCCCAGTCCTGTCTCGCTGGCATCACACTGCAGCGTCAGCTCTTCTTCAGGGCTGTAATATTTCAAAACTGGGACTTGTGTTAGTTTTTCTTTCAGTCTTTTAAATGCATCTTCCTGCACGTCTGTCCACTCCCATAGGCTATCTCTGTGCGTCAGTTGTCTGAGAGGCTCACAGTCGTCTGACAGATGCTTGTAAAACGTTGATAAATAGTTGACCATTCCAACTAGTCTCTGCACCCCTTTTATGTCAGTTGGTGCTGGCATCTCTGTGATGGCCCGTACCTTCTCTGGGTCAGCGCTCAGCCCCTCTGCTGTGAGTAGATGTCCGATGTATGGTACTTCCTGTCTTCTAAGCTTGAGTTTTTCCACATTTAATTTGATGTTTCTCTCTCTGCAGCGTTCCAGGAAAAGTCTCAGGTTTCTGTCATGATCCATTTCTGCCAACTCAGTCGTCTCTCCTTTTCCAGTGATCAGGATGTCATCAGCAATGATGTATGTGCCTGGCAGGTTCTCTAACGCTTGCATCAGTTTGCGCTGAAAGACCTCTGGCGCTGGGCTGATCCCCATCGGCATTCTCAGCCAACGAAAGCGACCAAATGGTGTTGCGAATGTCGTGAGATGGCTTGACTCTTCTGTAAGCTTCACATGCCAAAAGCCATGTTTCACATCACAAACTGTGAAAACTTTCGCTTTTGACACATCTGGCAATATGTCATCTATTGTCGGTAACGGGAAGTGACTACGCTTCAAAGCTTTGTTAAGCGGTCTTGGGTCAATACATATCCTGGGTTTGCCATTTGGCTTCTGCACTGTCACCATCCCACTGATCCAATCAGTACTACCTTCCACTGGTGCTATTATTTGTCTGTCTGCAAGGCTCATCAGTTCCTCTTTCAGTGGTTTCATCATCGACACTGGGACTCTGCGTTTTGGCAGTTTGACGGGCTGCACTGTTGTGTCGATTTCCAGCTCATATTCACCTTGCAAACATCCATCTCCTGTAAACACATCCTGAAACTCAGTCTTTATCTCTTCCAACAACCATGCGTTGTTCTCTGATGGAGCTGTTGTCACTGAGCTGTCCAAAGCACAGATGTTATCATATTTAACTTGTATTAGCTTCATCGCTTCACTAGCTGTTCTCCCAAGTAGAGGTGTTTTACAATCCTCCTCTACCACTTGGAACTCGACTCTGTACTTTTTGTTGTTTCTTGGGTTTGTCAGCTTGACCTTACACTTTCCTAATGGACACAGCTTTGACTTATTGTACATCACAAGAACCTTGTCTGTGTGCTCCATTTTGATGTTCGGGTTCAACAAGTTGATGGGAATAACGTTGCAGGTTGCACCACAGTCAACTTGAAACTTGACCAGGCTGTTGCCAATCATCATGCCTGCAAACAGCTGTTCTCGTTTTTTCATGTCTGATTCTTTGATCTGGTTCACTTCTACTGCAGTCTGTGTCATAGCTGTGACAGTCATTATGTCCTCACAGGAATCCGAGTCCTGCTCCGTCACTGTGTGGATCTTTTTTCCATTTTCACTCTGTCCGCTTTTACTCCTGCATGCTATAGCAAAATGATTTTCTTTGCCACATTTTTTGCATTTTTTTCCATATGCTGGGCATTTTGATTTGAGTCTTTCATGTGCTCTTCCACAAAATCTGCATGATATCTCTTTATCCAGTCTTTTTCTCTCTTTTTGTTTTACTGCATGCAGTTCCTCTATAGCCTGTCCCGCTATTGTTTTGTTGTATTCTCTTGAAATCTCCATTGCTCTACAAATATCTAGACATCTGTCTAATGTGAGGTTCTCTTCTCTGAGCAACCTTTCCCTCCAACCGGAGCTGTTCGTGCCACAGACGATCCTGTCTCTGATCAGTGAGTCTTTTAATTGTCCAAAGTTGCAGGTGCTCGCCAGCATTCTCAGGTCCGTAACATATTTATCAATATTTTCTCCAGGAGCCTGATTGCGTGCAAAAAATCTGTATCTCTCGACAGTCTCATTAACTTTGGGATTACAGTGTTCATCGATTTTTCTCATCAGCTCACTTACTGTTACTCTTGCCTCAGCTCCGATCAGCGTTCCACAGAGCTCCCTGCCCCGTTCCCCGATCAGATAGTAAAACAGCTTCACTCTCGCCTTTTCCTCAGCATCCGGCAGAGCTAGTTCCGTGTAGAGTGTAAACTCTTCTTTCCATGTTTTCCACGCTTTAGACAGGTTCACTGAATCCATACTCCACTGTGCGGGTGGCTTCAATCCATCCATCGTAGACGCCGCTGCGCTCTTCTCGTCAGCGTCTCACTTGCTGTCCTGAGCCGTTAGCACCTCCGAGGCTAACTAGCCTAGCTGGACGCGTCGATACCGTCCGCTCAATCTGTTGTCTTCAAAGCGCGGTGTGGATCACTCTAGACCCCGCTGCCACCATGTTTCATCTTGTTCTCTCTATAAACTTCACAAGATGCTCGGTTGAACTTTCCCTCCTCCGAGGTAAACTTTTATTAAACTCTTAATAAACAGTCATGAGTCTCCGGTTCTCACCTTCCGGTGTTACACTCTCAAGACCCCGGGTGGAACACACAGGTAAATGCAATTCCCATTGCTACAGCAGCAGCCGTTCTTCTCTGCGTGAGTAGCTAATTTACGTTGAGTAGGCTAACCACGTTATTACATTAATGCATGTAAGGTGAACTAGCAAACATCATCATAGCTACATGCGGCTGTTAGGGCTGGGCGATATATCGAGTTTTTTTAAAATATCGATATATAAGATGTGACAATATCGTTTATATCGATATAGTCTATGTTACGTTATAATTATACTTGTGGAGCCGCAGGTTTGCCTCTCTTTCGTCCACTTTTGTCTCTACGCAACGTTACTCTGCCTCGCCTCTCCTTCACTGAACACAACTCCCCCTCCCCCATAGCTTCACCTGCAGGCAATGACAAGACGAAAGCGGAAAATCTCCGTTAGCGAGTTACCGTGCGTGGGGCTGGACGGCGTCAACGTGTTAGCGAGCTAACCGCGCTAGCGAGCTAACCGCGCTAAAGACATGCATCCCGGAGGGGCTGCACGGCCTAAAATCCTTTCATTTTCTCAAAAATCGACAGTGCGCCTTATGTATGAATTCTGGTTGTGCTTACTGACCGCGAACCGATTTTATGTGGTACACAGCGCTCAGCAATCTGTCAAAAAAAATGTTTTAATATGACTTTGCTAAGCTACAGAGCTGCACGGCTTGATGGATTGTCGGAGGATTACGGCTACCGAGGAGGAGCCTCGCGGAGTGATACGTACTGTGTGTGTATAAGGACCACAAACGGCACCTGTTCAGAGACGTGGTGCAGCTGTGAAATCTGTCTCTTAGTTATTATGCTCAGCGTCTATTAGTTTACATTTTGACTGCACAATTGTGAGCTTTTTGTTATGCACAAAAACATCATTGTTTTCTTTTATTTATGGACCATGATTATTTAATAAATGCTGATAATTTATTTTTGAGTAATTTCTTCATGTACATCTACGCTGTATGTAAATAAAAGTGCCCGTGTGACATCTGGGACACAGTGTGACTAGGAACTCTCTTTTTGTTCTTAACTTATGGCTTTAAAAAACAAAAATCGAGATATATATCTTATATCGCCATCCAGCTAAAAAATATCGAGATATGAATTTTGGGTCATATCGCCCAGCCCTAGCGGCTGTCCTCTTGTTTGATGGCAGATACTCCCTTCACCCTGGCTAAAAAGGCTAAAATGACCAAAGAAAAAGTGGAAAACAGTTCAACATGAGAGGTTTAGGACAAAGTTTGTGTTTTTTTTCCATTGTTTAAGCACTGCTTCCAGCCAAGAGTGATACCATATATGCCCCATAGCTGCAGAAAAGGCTAACATTGTTATATTTTTACAAAAAACAGCTGAACATGAGAGGTTTTTGGACCAATTTTGTGTTCTCCATTCTTTAAGCACCGGTTTGAGCACCGTTTGAGCACCGGCACCGTTTCAAAAGTACCGATTTGGCACCGGTATTGGATAAAACCTAAACGATACCCATCCCTAGTTTTTAGTTTGTTTTTAGTTTTAGCTATTTTAGGGGGATATCTGTGTGTGCAGGTGACTATTACTGTGCATAATTATTAGGAAACTTAACAAAAAACAAATATATACCCATTTCAGTTATTTATTTTTACCAGTGAAACCAATATAACATCTCCACATTCACAAATATACATTTCTGACATTCAAAAACAAAACAAAAACAAATCAGCGACCAATATAGCCACCTTTCTTTGCAAGGACACTCAAAAGCCTGCCATCCATGGATTCTGTCAGTGTTTTGATCTGTTCACCATCAACATTGCGTGCAGCAGCAACCACAGCCTCCCAGACACTGTTCAGAGAGGTGTACTGTTTTCCCTCATTGTAAATCTCACATTTGATGATGGACCACAGGTTCTCAATGGGGTTCAGATCAGGTGAACAAGGTGGCCATGTCATTAGTTTTTCTTCTTTTATACCCTTTCTTGCCAGCCATGCTGTGGAGTACTTGGACGCGTGTGATGGAGCATTGTCCTGCATGAAAATCATGTTTTTCTTGAAGGATGCAGACTTCTTCCTGTACCACTGCTTGAAGAAGGTGTCTTCCAGAAACTGGCAATAGGGCTGGGAGTTGAGCTTGACTCCATCCTCAACCCGAAAAGGCCCCACAAGCTCATCTTTGATGATACCAGCCCAAACCAGTACTCCACCTCCACCTTGCTGGCGTCTGAGTCGGACTGGAGCTCTCTGCCCTTTACCAATCCAGCCACGGGCCCATCCATCTGGCCCATCAAGACTCACTCTCATTTCATCAGTCCATAAAACCTTAGAAAAATCAGTCTTGAGATATTTCTTGGCCCAGTCTTGACGTTTCAGCTTGTGTGTCTTGTTCAGTGGTGGTCGTCTTTCAGCCTTTCTTACCTTGGCCATGTCTCTGAGTATTGCACACCTTGTGCTTTTGGGCATTCCAGTGATGTTGCAGCTCTGAAATATGGCCAAACTGGTGGCAAGTGGCATCTTGGCAGCTGCACGCTTGACTTTTCTCAGTTCATGGGCAGTTATTTTGCGCCTTGGTTTTTCCACACGCTTCTTACGACCCTGTTGACTATTTTGAATGAAACGCTTGATTGTTCGATGATCACGCTTCAGAAGTTTTGCAATTTTGAGACTGCTGCATCCCTCTGCAAGATATCTCACTATTTTTTTTTTTTTCTCTTACCTGTCCCGTTTGGCTCTTTTGCCATCAGAATTGTTGTCTAAAGGCAAAGAAAGATGCCCAACGGATTTACTTTACCAAATTGACCATCCCAGCCTTGCCGTAATGGTCCATTTGATTCCCCTTTTATTGTTTTATTTTCACTTACTGAATACGGGACAGACTTGACTGGGGGAAAGAAGGGGAGAAAGAAAGAGGGAAAGAGAAACAGCTGAGAAGAGGGACAGGGGAGAAGGGCAAAAAACAAAAACCAACAGAATGAGCAGAAAAAAAAATGCATATATCGATCACCTGGATCACCTGCTGAGAAAGAAAAAAGAAAACAAGCAGAAGAGAACAAGAGTAATAGAATAAACAACATCACAATGATATATGGGAATATGACAGTAAATACTAAATATTAAACATTATTGTGCAGCACATAAGATCAACAGAACACAGTGTGCTTTGAGGTAGGAGCCAAAAAGGGTGTAGTTTGTGGGTGTGATCACCTGTGTGTACACCTGTGAGCATGGACGCGCTTGTTTTTTTTTTTTTTTTTTTTAAAGGTTCCTTCATGTAATGATCTGCTAGAGGGTTTTTGACTTTCCTGTGTCTGTCAAGTCCTTCTTTTGACCCATTTTGCCAAAGGAAAGGAAGTTGCCTAATAAATATGCACACCTGATATAGGGTGTTGATGTCATTAGACCACACCCCTTCTCATTACAGAGTTGCACATCACCTAATATGCTTAATTGGTAGTAGGCTTTCGAGCCTATACAGCTTGGAGTAAGACAACATGCATGAAAAGGATGATGTGAACAAAATACTCATTTGCCTAATAATTCTGCACTCCCTGTACTGCTAGACGATCACCGTATGATGGCAAATAAGTCTTCAGCTCCTCATCTGTCATTAGACTTATGACACTGGCATCAATCTAAAGATGGAAAAATAATTTAATTTATTAAAACAACCAGCCTTGAAAATACAATCCTATTTTTAACTTAAGAACAATGAGGAAAAGTTGCATTTCAACCAGTATCTTGTTGGAATTAAGTACCTTCTCATTCTCCAAGGTCTGTATAATTTCCTCAGAGACTTCTCTTTGTTTCAAGAACTCAGTCAAGTCTCCCATGCTGTAAGGAAGGATGTAAATTAAAATTACCTATTATAAAGCCACCATATTATCATCAAAGTATCTGTGCCTACCTACATTATGAGCTCTGACTATGGTGGAGAAGTGGGAACTGCATTTTTAAGTGTCCATTTGCACTGTAACTACAATCAGCATCACAATACAGTCAATCCCACATTTTCTGTTATCTGGTTACAGTTTTATTGGTTTTGTTCCTTATTTATATAGTTGTCAGTCATATTCCCTGCTTTGGGTGATTTGTGATTTTGTTTTATACAGTGTTGTACACTTATTACGCATGCTTTCAGCAAAACGTCTGTTTCATCAGACATAACAGGTGTCATTAGCGTGTAACAGAGACCTTATAGGTACCTTTGGTTAACCCTCACGTTGCATTCTATTCAACTTTGTATGTAACAATCGCTGTCACACTGTTTTTGTATACCTTTTATCCAGTTATCATTTGTAGGAAGGCATTCAAAACTGAAGAACCTGGCGCCATTTGTTGTTATACAGTAGCTCACTACACGATCCAGTTTTGAGTGCGCACCCCTTTGCTCCATATCCTTCTGGGTAACAAGGAAATGACATCAGCCACGTAGATTTTTTATTGGCAGCGCTAACTCGAAATTTCGAGTTATTTTCTCAAACTTTTGAGTTATGGATCTTTTTTGTTTTTAGTGGCGGAAATGGGCTTCCATACCTTCATGCTAACTTTTATCGAGTGAAAAGTGTTAGCGTTGATTCCTCCAGCTTCACTGTTTATGTTATGCTCTCTCTCTCTCTCTCTCTCTCTCTTTCCTTGTTTGAGGTGACCAAATACTTATTTTCCACCCTGATTTACGAATAAATTCTTCACAAATCCTACCATGTGGATTCATGGATTTTTTTTTTTCACATTCTGTCTCTCACAGTTGAAGTGTACCTCTGGTGCAAATTACTGACCTCTGTCATCATTTTAAGTGGGGGAACTTGCACAATCGGTGGCTGACTAAATACTTTTTTGCCCCACTGTATGGTCTACAGGTGATCTAATGGACACTAATAGTAATTTATTGGATTATGATAATTTTGTTACTAAATACAATTTTAATGCCTAATAAATTCACTAAATTATGTAAAGCACTACAAAAGAGTTTGTGTTTCTAACTAAAAATATAAAGGCACAACAACCTATGGTGCCACAACGCACCTCACTGGCAATTAAAGGAACACCCCTTTTAAACAAGAAATGGAACAACAGTTTCATAAGAAGCTGTTTACCAGATCAATTATTTCCCGGAAGACAAAATCGGAATTACATCCTACATAAATATATTAAAGATTCAATTAACAGATTTAGAACAATGGACTTAAAATTTACTATACTCCCCCCAAAACAAAAGAAACACATTTTAAGTTAATGAATGACATTTATCCCTCTAAAGAATTGCTTAATGTTAGCATTAATATAAGATTTAATATTAAGATTTATAATAATGACAACATGTACTCACAATACATACATTTTTCTTTTATTCTTTTACACAGACATTCTGGTTTGATGTTCATTAATGGATAAAACCAAAGATTTAATCAATCCATGATTCTTTCTCCAGAGACAATATAACATTCGGTTTGATTTCACAAGATAAGAATGACGAACTGTGTTGTAAAACTGTTTTAGGTTTAGCTACATTTTTCATACACAAAAGTAGGATTACAAAATCATGCCCTGAGCCTGTTTTTTTTTTAAAGGAATTTAAATGATCTATAAAATCTTTGATATTACTTAAAATAAATAAACCACAAAAACAACATGATATTCTAAAGCATCTTCCCACTGATTTGGATACCTCAGATAAAATACATCTCCCCCTTGGGTTTTTTCCTTCTTTTTTGGCTTCACATTTGTGGCATTTAATTTAGTGTTACATCCTGTTCATTTTCTTACATCTGCATAGATGTCCATATTCACCATTTGTTTTTATTTTTCTTAGTATTGAGTATCGTAATCTTGTTGTAATTGATTCTACCTTTTGTATCTGCAAATTGCCATATTTATATGTATGTCTAAAATAATAATAATAATCATCATCATCATCATCATCATCATCATAATAATAAGTTTACTCTTTGGCCATCCCCAGGGATGAATGACATTTATCCCTCTAAAGAATCCCCAAGGGGATGACCAAAAGGTGGCCTTCCACCTTTTTGGAAAAAAAATCACCACTACACTTCTGCATCTGGTCCGTCTAATTATTGAGTTCCCAAAAACACTACCATTTTCTTTTCTTATTTTTTTCTTTTAGATTTCTCTGTGTTATTTCTATGTTTATGCTATCAAAAAAAGTTTTTGTTGTTAATCCTAAATTATTCTTCTTGGTCAGGAAATTGAAAACCACAGAGAAAGGGCATTTTACTTTACACAAATTAGGAAAATCAAATTTTCTAACCAAGACTCAAGAAAAACCTCAAATGATAAAAGTACACTTCCTTTCTGTTGTTGTGATGACAACAACGTGTGAGGGTCCCAGAATCTGGGACTCTGCACCATTTGACCCTAGAACTGAAGAAGCTTTTCAGATGAGAGGTGAAACATCTTTAAGCAACTTAAAGAAGTCCAGGTGCTTTTCTTTCCAAGCTTCTTAGACTATGTACCTGTTAGAAATAAAGACTTGGTCTGAATAGAGTTTGTGTGTGAGTGGTCTGAGTGATGGGGTCCCCAACTATTTTTGTGCCACGGACCGGTTTAATGTCAGACACTAATTTCACAGACTGGCCTTTAAGGTGTTGCGGATAAATACAACAAAATAAAATGATACAACCAAAACAAAATGTGTGGTATTTTGTAAATATAATAACAAATGCAAATTCACTGTGGAATTGTGTAACTTTATTAGCAGCCTCCTCCTGAAATGCGGCAAAAACATTGAGAGTAACATCCTCCTCTCTGCCCCTTAATGCTCTCTGGTCGCTATGGTAATGTGTAAACATTTCTTTCAAAATAAGATAACTACAAAACAAATATAAAGTATATGAGTGCACGTGGCACCAGGACGCTCTAGGCCGTAGGTCGATGATCGATTTTGTAATCATATCACCAGACCTGCGACCATATGTTCTGGACACTCGGGTAAAGAGAGGGGCTGAGCTGTCAACTGATCACCACCTGGTGGTGAGTTGGATCAGGTGGCGGGGGAGGACGCTGGACAGACCTGGTGCACCTAAACGCGTAGTGAGGGTGTGCTGGGAATGTCTAGCAGAGGCCCCAGTCCGCGAGATCTTCAACGCACACCTCCGGCAGAGCTTCAACAGCATTCCGAGAGAGACTGGGGACATTGAGTCCGAATGGACCATGTTCAGCGTCTCCATTGCCGAAGCTGCTGCATTGAGCTGCGGCCGCAAGGTGGTTGGTACCTGCCGTGGTGGTAATCCCCGAACCAAATGGTGGACACCAGAGGTGAAGGGAGCCACCAGGCTGAAGAAGGAGTCCTATCGGGATTGGTTAGCCTGTGGGACTCCGGAGGCAGCCGACAGGTATCGACAGGCCAAGCGGAATGCGGCTCGGGCAGTGGCTGAAGCAAAAACTCGGGTGTGTATGAGGAGTTCGGAGAGGCCATGGAAAAAGACTTTCGGACTGCCGCGAAGAGATTCTGGCAAACCGTCAGGCGTCTCAGGAGGGGAAAGCGGTGCTCTACCTGCACTGTGTATAGTGCTGGCAGAGCGCTGCTGACGTCGACTGAGAAAATTGTCAGGCGGTGGAAGGAATACTTCGAGGACCTCCTTAATCCCACTGACACGTCTTCCGAGGAGGAAGCAGAGTCTGGGGATGACCCGCCAATTTCCGGGGGCGAGGTCACTGAGGCAGTTAAACAACTCCTTGGTGGCAGAGCCCCTGGTGTTGATGAGGTCCGCCCCGAGTTCCTGAAGGCTCTGGCCGTTGTAGGGCTGTCCTGGTTGACACGCCTCTGCAATGTTGCGTGGAGATCAAGGGCAGTACCTGTGGACTGGCAGACCGGGGTGGTGGTCCCCATCTTTAAGAAAGGGGACCGGAGGGTGTGTTCCAACTACAGGGGGATCACACTCCTCAGCCTCCCTGGGAAAGTCTATGCCAGGGTGCTGGAAAGGAGAGTTCGTCCGCTAGTCGAACCTCGGATACAGGAGGAACAATGCGGTTTTCGTCCTGGTCGCGGAACACTGGACCAGCTCTTTATCCTCTCGAGGATACTTGAGGGTGCATGGGAGTTTGCCCAACCAGTCTACATGTGTTTTGTGGACTTGGAGAAGGCATTCAACCGTGTCCCTCGGGGTGTCCTGTGGGAGGTGTTGCGGGAGTATGGGGTGTCTGGCCCATTGCTACGGGCCTTTCGATCCCTATACAACCGTTGCAAGAGCTTGGTTCGCATTGCCGGCAATAAGTTGGACTCGTTCCCGGTGGGTGATGGGCTCTGCCAGGGCTGCCCTTTGTCTCCGGTTCTGTTCATAATTTTTATGGACAGGATTTCTAGGCGCAGCCAAGTGGCGGAGGGCTTTCGCTTTGGTGGCCTCAGAATCTCATCTCTGATTTTTGCGGATGATGTGGTTCTGTTGGCTTCATTGGGTGAGGGCCTCCAGCTCGCACTGGAACGGTTCGCAGCCGAGTGTGAAGCAGTGGGAATGAGGATCAGCACCTCCAAATCTGAGGCCATGGTTCTCAGCCGGAAAAGGGTGGAGTGCCCACTCCGGGTCGGGGATGAGTTCCTGCCCCAAGTGGAGGAGTTCAAGTATCTCGGGGTCTTGTTCACGAGTGATGGGAGAAGGGAGCCGGAGATCGACAGACGGATTGGGGCTGCAGCTGCAGTAATGCAGACGCTGCACCGGTCCGTCGTGGTGAAGAGGGAGCTGAGTGTAAAAGCGAAGCTCTCAATTTACCGGTCGATCTACATCCCTACCCTCACCTATGGCCACGAGCTGTGGGTAGTGACCGAAAGAACGAGATCGCGGATACAAGCGGCAGAAATGAGCTTCCTCCGAAGGGTGGCTGGCCTCTCCCTTAGAGATAGGGTTAGAAGTTTGGCCATCCGGGAGGGGCTCAGAGTAGAGCAGCTGCTGCTCCACATCGAAAGGAGCCAGCTGAGGTGGTTCGGGCATCTCACAAGGATGCCCCCTGGGCACCTCCTGGGTGAGGTGTTCCAGGCATGTCCCACCGGGAGGAGGCCCCGGGGCAGACCCAGGACACGCTGGAGAGATTATATCTCTCGGCTGGCCTGGGAACACCTTGGTATTCCCCCGGATAAGCTGGAGGAGGTGGCTGGGGAGAGGGAGGTCTGGGCCTCTTTGCTTAGGCTGCTGCCCCCGCGACCCGGCCTCGGATAAAGCGGATGAAGATGGATGGATGGATGAAAATATATAGAAAATTTATTCATAACACACTGGAAAAGACCCAGGGAAACCGAGTTAACAATAAAAACCCTGAAAACCATACATTTCACATCCGAGCCTCAACTCTCATCGCCCGGTACCAAATCACTCCGGTCCGTGGCCTGGGGGTTGGGGACCGCTGACTCAGACCATGGCTCATATTAATGAGGTGGGTGGGAGGGAGTGGGGTGTGAGGGATAGTGTTTACTGACAGCCTGAATCGGGAAGGGGAAGAAGCTGTTTGTTAGCCTGGAGGTGTGGGACCTAACTGATGTTAGGCACCGAAGAGAGTGCAGTAGGTCAAAAAGGTCGTGAGCAGGGTGCAAGGGCTCACCTGTGATGGCCCTGTGATCCTGGAGTAGGGCTGGGCCATATTATACCATTCACGGTAATACCGGTACAATGTTAGGCAACGATAAGAAAATGAAATATCGCGATATAATGTGGTTGAAATGCGCATGCGCAGTGCCTTTGTTTTCATATGCACAATGCCGATAAACCATGGCGGCAACAGAGAATGAGAAGGGAAAAAGCAATCATTGAGTGAAACGGATGAACCAGAATTAGTTTGTAAAAATGGTGCCTCTTCAGTGATGTGGAACTGGTTTGGTGTTTGTCTGTCAGATACACAACAAAGCACTTTTTTTGTAGAACATGCAAGCGGGTCGTCATTATTGCCGTATTTGTCGTACACGGGTATTTTTGAAAACTGAGATTTTCCATTTTCGTTTTAAAAAAATAATCCCGTCCACACGTAAACGCAGAAATGAAGGAAAACGCTGCTAGGAACATGCCAAAGCAACAGGTGGCAATATATTCCTAACCGTGTAGAAATGTTGGCCAATCAGAAGTCTAGAAGCCTCGGTGGGAAATAGCAGAGGTGGGACCAAGTCATTGTTTTGCAAGTCTCAAGTAAGTCTCAAGTCTTTATCCTCAAGTCTCAAGTCAAGTCTCAAGTAATGTCAGGCAAGTCAGAGTCGAGTCTCAAGTCACTGGTGTAAAAGTCCGAGTCAAGTCACAAGTCTGAAACTTTGAATTTCAAGTCCTTTCGAGTCTTTAAAAAAAAAAAAAAACGAAAAAATAATGTTGCAGTTATATGCTAAATGTAAATATTAGACCATGTAATTTTAAAATCTGTTTTTCTCAACACATGACAAAATAGTGAACTTAGAAAATATACACAAATTGTGAAATTGCACCTCTTTAAAATGCAGCTCAATTAAACCTAGTTCCAAGAATAATTTTCACCGACAGTTCTGAGATAAGCTGCATGTTATTCTTGGATGCGGCTGTAGGACCAGCTTTAAAATCGCATGACAAAAATATCATACACATTAAAAAAAAAACTGTATCACCAACGTAGCCTGGACAACATTTGCTAGTTAGATGAAGTCAGCTATCTCATCTTAGCATATTTATATGCATATTTATAATCATACGGTTCTTGGAGTGAGTGCATACACTCATGAAGTTTAGTAACTTCAGGTCACTGCAACAAGCCCAGGTACAGTTTACCGACGGATGGGTACAGGACCTTGAAATGCACCGTGTAGAACGAAAGACCATCGTACCTATCATAAGTTTACCAGTCTCACAAATTGTCGTCATAAATACACATTCCTTAACCGTTTATTAATAGGACCTTTGAGCTCAACGGTAATTAATTAGTAGTGGAAATAATTTCTGGTACCCATCACAGAAATGTAGCAGTGACAACAATATTGTATGCTGTAATCGTACTGGGCAATTAGTGATACAAAAAACCTGTTTTATCCTGTGAAAAAAAGTATATGTTTTTGTCAATGTACCATAATAACAGAAGCGAAACGCAATATTGTGTAAGGACAATTCACTATTTATGCACAATAAATAAAGGAGCATAGCGCGACAATTTCTGTTCAGCGCCAGACTTGCTTGTAACCTATATCACTAATTATGTTAGGAAAATGACGTATTAACTACTAAAAAACACTGACCTTCGTGTAAATGCTTGGAGCAGACTAACCTGTGAGCTGGAGTGTTCTGGGACGTTATATTTGATCTTTGAATGGCTGAAATCCAGGCCATCCGTCGCGTCTTTGTTACTTCAGAAACATGGCTTGAACAATTTCTCTTCAACGACGTAATCCGATAACAACCGATCTCTTTACCCGTCGGCTTCCCGTGGCTGTCATGCGACCGGCTATTGCAGTTAATAATACAACGGCTTCTTGACATTTTTGTGTTTCTTTTTATTGCTGTATAACTGATTTCAATTGAAAGCCTGCGTGCGCTAGTACCGCTTGCCACGAGTTCCCAGAATCCTTTGCGGTTCTACCCGTGAATGACGTCACATTTTCAATCTCTATATAATATGCATGTTAAATTTTATATTTGGGGTAAAATATCAAGTCTTTTCAAGTAAACCGGTTCAAGTCCAATTCAAGTCCCAAGTCATTGGTGTAAAAGTCCAAGTCAAGTCACAAGTCTTAGAACATTTTTTCAAGTCAAGTCTAAAGTCATAAAATTAATGACTCGAGTCTGACTCGAGTCCAAGTCATGTGACTCGAGTCCACACCTCTGGGAAATAGTAAACAAAGCTGGGGCATAGAAGCAGAACCGAGTTGTATGTGTGGAGGGACAGTAATGGTGTGTGTATATTTAAGCATTTAAACACTGCAGAGAGTACAATTAACAGTAACAGTATTGTAGAAATTCATTTCACCGAATACTTTGTTGACAGTGTGACGTCAAAAAAGGCGTTTTCTGCGTTATATATATATATATAAGGACAGGCCCCTGCACGGTATGTACCACCGGCAGGGCAGATAGAGGAGGTGGCTGATATCCAGAAATCCTACCAGTGGCTGGACAAAGCTGGACTGAAATACAGCACAGAGGCACTAATCATGGCAGCACAAGAACAAGCTCTGAGCACAAGATCCATAGAGGCTGGGGTCTGTCACACCAGGCAAGACCCCAGGTGCAGGCTGTGTAAAGATGCCCCAGAGACAATCCAGCACATAACAGCAGGGTGCAAGATGCTAGCAGGCAAAGCATACATGGAACGCCATAACCAAATGGCCGGCATAGTGTACAGGAACATCTGTGCCGAGTATAACCTGGAAGTCCCAAGGTCAAAATGGGAGATGCCCCCAAGGGTGGTGGAGAATGACCGAGCTAAGATCCTGTGGGACTTCCAGATACAGACGGACAAAATGGTGGTGGCTAACCAACCGGACATAGTGGTGGTAGACAAACAGAAGAAGACGGCCGTAGTGATCGATGTAGCGGTTCCGAATGACAGCAATATCAGGAAGAAGGAACACGAGAAGCTGGAGAAATACCAAGGGCTCAGAGAAGAGCTCGAGAGGATGTGGAGGGTGAAGGTAACGGTGGTCCCCGTGGTAATCGGAGCACTAGGTGCGGTGACTCCCAAGCTAGGCGAGTGGCTCCAGCAGATCCCGGGAACAACATCGGAGATCTCTGTCCAGAAGAGCGCAGTCCTGGGAACAGCTAAGATACTGCGCAGGACCCTCAAGCTCCCAGGCCTCTGGTAGAGGACCCGAGCTTGAAGGATAAACCGCCCGCAGGGGCGTGCTGGGTGTGTGTTTTTTTATATATATATATATATATATATATATATATATATATATGAGAGGGCATAACATAAACAGTGAGGCTGGAGGAATCAACGCTAACACTTTTCACTCGATAAAAGTTAGCATGAAGGTATGGAAGCCCGTTTCCGCCACTAAAAAAAAAAAAAAAGATCCATAACTCGAAATTTCGAGTTATTAACTCAAAAGTTTGAGAAAATAACTCGAAATTTCGAGTTAGCGCTGCCAATAAAAAATCTACGTGGCTGATGTCATTTACTTGTTACCCAGAAGGATATGGAGCAAAGGGGTGCGCACTCAAAACTGGATCGTGTAGTGAGCTACTGTATAACAACAAATGGCGCCAGGTTCTTCAGTTTTGAATGCCTTCCTACAAATGATAACTGGATAAACAACACTGGGATAAAAGGTATACAAAAACAGTGTGACAGCGATTGTTACATACAAAGTTGAATAGAATGCAACGTGAGGGTTAACCAAAGGTACCTATAAGGTCTCTGTTACACGCTAATGACACCTGTTATGTCTGATGAAACAGACGTTTTGCTGAAAGCATGCGTAATAAGTGTACAACACTGTATAAAACAAAATCACAAATCACCCAAAGCAGGGAATATGACTGACAACTATATAAATAAGGAACAAAACCAATAAAACTGTAACCAGATAACAGAAAATGTGGGATTGACTGTATTGTGATGCTGATTGTAGTTACAGTGCAAATGGACACTTAAAAATGCAGTTCCCACTTCTCCACCATAGTCAGAGCTCATAATGTAGGTAGGCACAGATACTTTGATGATAATATGGTGGCTTTATAATAGGTAATTTTAATTTACATCCTTCCTTACAGCATGGGAGACTTGACTGAGTTCTTGAAACAAAGAGAAGTCTCTGAGGAAATTATACAGACCTTGGAGAATGAGAAGGTACTTAATTCCAACAAGATACTGGTTGAAATGCAACTTTTCCTCATTGTTCTTAAGTTAAAAATAGGATTGTATTTTCAAGGCTGGTTGTTTTAATAAATTAAATTATTTTTCCATCTTTAGATTGATGCCAGTGTCATAAGTCTAATGACAGATGAGGAGCTGAAGACTTATTTGCCATCATACGGTGATCGTCTAGCAGTACAGGGAGTGCAGAATTATTAGGCAAATGAGTATTTTGTTCACATCATCCTTTTCATGCATGTTGTCTTACTCCAAGCTGTATAGGCTCGAAAGCCTACTACCAATTAAGCATATTAGGTGATGTGCAACTCTGTAATGAGAAGGGGTGTGGTCTAATGACATCAACACCCTATATCAGGTGTGCATATTTATTAGGCAACTTCCTTTCCTTTGGCAAAATGGGTCAAAAGAAGGACTTGACAGACACAGGAAAGTCAAAAACCCTCTAGCAGATCATTACATGAAGGAACCTTTAAAAAAAAAAAAAAAAAAAACAAGCGCGTCCATGCTCACAGGTGTACACACAGGTGATCACACCCACAAACTACACCCTTTTTGGCTCCTACCTCAAAACACACTGTGTTCTGTTGATCTTATGTGCTGCACAATAATGTTTAATATTTAGTATTTACTGTCATATTCCCATATATCATTGTGATGTTGTTTATTCTATTACTCTTGTTCTCTTCTGCTTGTTTTCTTTTTTCTTTCTCAGCAGGTGATCCAGGTGATCGATATATGCATTTTTTTTTCTGCTCATTCTGTTGGTTTTTGTTTTTTGCCCTTCTCCCCTGTCCCTCTTCTCAGCTGTTTCTCTTTCCCTCTTTCTTTCTCCCCTTCTTTCCCCCAGTCAAGTCTGTCCCGTATTCAGTAAGTGAAAATAAAACAATAAAAGGGGAATCAAATGGACCATTACGGCAAGGCTGGGATGGTCAATTTGGTAAAGTAAATCCGTTGGGCATCTTTCTTTGCCTTTAGACAACAATTCTGATGGCAAAAGAGCCAAACGGGACAGGTAAGAGAAGAAAAAAAAAATAGTGAGATATCTTGCAGAGGGATGCAGCAGTCTCAAAATTGCAAAACTTCTGAAGCGTGATCATCGAACAATCAAGCGTTTCATTCAAAATAGTCAACAGGGTCGTAAGAAGCGTGTGGAAAAACCAAGGCGCAAAATAACTGCCCATGAACTGAGAAAAGTCAAGCGTGCAGCTGCCAAGATGCCACTTGCCACCAGTTTGGCCATATTTCAGAGCTGCAACATCACTGGAATGCCCAAAAGCACAAGGTGTGCAATACTCAGAGACATGGCCAAGGTAAGAAAGGCTGAAAGACGACCACCACTGAACAAGACACACAAGCTGAAACGTCAAGACTGGGCCAAGAAATATCTCAAGACTGATTTTTCTAAGGTTTTATGGACTGATGAAATGAGAGTGAGTCTTGATGGGCCAGATGGATGGGCCCGTGGCTGGATTGGTAAAGGGCAGAGAGCTCCAGTCCGACTCAGACGCCAGCAAGGTGGAGGTGGAGTACTGGTTTGGGCTGGTATCATCAAAGATGAGCTTGTGGGGCCTTTTCGGGTTGAGGATGGAGTCAAGCTCAACTCCCAGCCCTATTGCCAGTTTCTGGAAGACACCTTCTTCAAGCAGTGGTACAGGAAGAAGTCTGCATCCTTCATGAAAAACATGATTTTCATGCAGGACAATGCTCCATCACACGCGTCCAAGTACTCCACAGCATGGCTGGCAAGAAAGGGTATAAAAGAAGAAAAACTAATGACATGGCCACCTTGTTCACCTGATCTGAACCCCATTGAGAACCTGTGGTCCATCATCAAATGTGAGATTTACAATGAGGGAAAACAGTACACCTCTCTGAACAGTGTCTGGGAGGCTGTGGTTGCTGCTGCACGCAATGTTGATGGTGAACAGATCAAAACACTGACAGAATCCATGGATGGCAGGCTTTTGAGTGTCCTTGCAAAGAAAGGTGGCTATATTGGTCGCTGATTTGTTTTTGTTTTGTTTTTGAATGTCAGAAATGTATATTTGTGAATGTGGAGATGTTATATTGGTTTCACTGGTAAAAATAAATAACTGAAATGGGTATATATTTGTTTTTTGTTAAGTTTCCTAATAATTATGCACAGTAATAGTCACCTGCACACACAGATATCCCCCTAAAATAGCTAAAACTAAAAACAAACTAAAAACTAGGGATGGGTATCGTTTAGGTTTTATCCGATACCGGTGCCAAATCGGTACTTTTGAAACGGTGCCGGTGCTCAAACGGTGCTCAAACGGTGCTTAAAGAATGGAGAACACAAAATTGGTCCAAAAACCTCTCATGTTCAGCTGTTTTTTGTAAAAATATAACAATGTTAGCCTTTTCTGCAGCTATGGGGCATATATGGTATCACTCTTGGCTGGAAGCAGTGCTTAAACAATGGAAAAAAAACACAAACTTTGTCCTAAACCTCTCATGTTGAACTGTTTTCCACTTTTTCTTTGGTCATTTTAGCCTTTTTAGCCAGGGTGAAGGGAGTATCTGCCATCAAACAAGAGGACAGCCGCTAGGGCTGGGCGATATGACCCAAAATTCATATCTCGATATTTTTTTGCTGGATGGCGATATAAGATATATATCTCGATTTTTGTTTTTTAAAGCCATAAGTTAAGAACAAAAAGAGAGTTCCTAGTCACACTGTGTCCCAGATGTCACACGGGCACTTTTATTTACATACAGCGTAGATGTACATGAAGAAATTACTCAAAAATAAATTATCAGCATTTATTAAATAATCATGGTCCATAAATAAAAGAAAACAATGATGTTTTTGTGCATAACAAAAAGCTCACAATTGTGCAGTCAAAATGTAAACTAATAGACGCTGAGCATAATAACTAAGAGACAGATTTCACAGCTGCACCACGTCTCTGAACAGGTGCCGTTTGTGGTCCTTATACACACACAGTACGTATCACTCCGCGAGGCTCCTCCTCGGTAGCCGTAATCCTCCGACAATCCATCAAGCCGTGCAGCTCTGTAGCTTAGCAAAGTCATATTAAAACATTTTTTTGACAGATTGCTGAGCGCTGTGTACCACATAAAATCGGTTCGCGGTCAGTAAGCACAACCAGAATTCATACATAAGGCGCACTGTCGATTTTTGAGAAAATGAAAGGATTTTAGGCCGTGCAGCCCCTCCGGGATGCATGTCTTTAGCGCGGTTAGCTCGCTAGCGCGGTTAGCTCGCTAACACGTTGACGCCGTCCAGCCCCACGCACGGTAACTCGCTAACGGAGATTTTCCGCTTTCGTCTTGTCATTGCCTGCAGGTGAAGCTATGGGGGAGGGGGAGTTGTGTTCAGTGAAGGAGAGGCGAGGCAGAGTAACGTTGCGTAGAGACAAAAGTGGACGAAAGAGAGGCAAACCTGCGGCTCCACAAGTATAATTATAACGTAACATAGACTATATCGATATAAACGATATTGTCACATCTTATATATCGATATTTTAAAAAAAACTCGATATATCGCCCAGCCCTAACAGCCGCATGTAGCTATGATGATGTTTGCTAGTTCACCTTACATGCATTAATGTAATAACGTGGTTAGCCTACTCAACGTAAATTAGCTACTCACGCAGAGAAGAACGGCTGCTGCTGTAGCAATGGGAATTGCATTTACCTGTGTGTTCCACCCGGGGTCTTGAGAGTGTAACACCGGAAGGTGAGAACCGGAGACTCATGACTGTTTATTAAGAGTTTAATAAAAGTTTACCTCGGAGGAGGGAAAGTTCAACCGAGCATCTTGTGAAGTTTATAGAGAGAACAAGATGAAACATGGTGGCAGCGGGGTCTAGAGTGATCCACACCGCGCTTTGAAGACAACAGATTGAGCGGACGGTATCGACGCGTCCAGCTAGGCTAGTTAGCCTCGGAGGTGCTAACGGCTCAGGACAGCAAGTGAGACGCTGACGAGAAGAGCGCAGCGGCGTCTACGATGGATGGATTGAAGCCACCCGCACAGTGGAGTATGGATTCAGTGAACCTGTCTAAAGCGTGGAAAACATGGAAAGAAGAGTTTACACTCTACACGGAACTAGCTCTGCTGGATGCTGAGGAAAAGGCGAGAGTGAAGCTGTTTTACTATCTGATCGGGGAACGGGGCAGGGAGCTCTGTGGAACGCTGATCGGAGCTGAGGCAAGAGTAACAGTAAGTGAGCTGATGAGAAAAATCGATGAACACTGTAATCCCAAAGTTAATGAGACTGTCGAGAGATACAGATTTTTTGCACGCAATCAGGCTCCTGGAGAAAATATTGATAAATATGTTACGGACCTGAGAATGCTGGCGAGCACCTGCAACTTTGGACAATTAAAAGACTCACTGATCAGAGACAGGATCGTCTGTGGCACGAACAGCTCCGGTTGGAGGGAAAGGTTGCTCAGAGAAGAGAACCTCACATTAGACAGATGTCTAGATATTTGTAGAGCAATGGAGATTTCAAGAGAATACAACAAAACAATAGCGGGACAGGCTATAGAGGAACTGCATGCAGTAAAACAAAAAGAGAGAAAAAGACTGGATAAAGAGATATCATGCAGATTTTGTGGAAGAGCACATGAAAGACTCAAATCAAAATGCCCAGCATATGGAAAAAAATGCAAAAAATGTGGCAAAGAAAATCATTTTGCTATAGCATGCAGGAGTAAAAGCGGACAGAGTGAAAATGGAAAAAAGATCCACACAGTGACGGAGCAGGACTCGGATTCCTGTGAGGACATAATGACTGTCACAGCTATGACACAGACTGCAGTAGAAGTGAACCAGATCAAAGAATCAGACATGAAAAAACGAGAACAGCTGTTTGCAGGCATGATGATTGGCAACAGCCTGGTCAAGTTTCAAGTTGACTGTGGTGCAACCTGCAACGTTATTCCCATCAACTTGTTGAACCCGAACATCAAAATGGAGCACACAGACAAGGTTCTTGTGATGTACAATAAGTCAAAGCTGTGTCCATTAGGAAAGTGTAAGGTCAAGCTGACAAACCCAAGAAACAACAAAAAGTACAGAGTCGAGTTCCAAGTGGTAGAGGAGGATTGTAAAACACCTCTACTTGGGAGAACAGCTAGTGAAGCGATGAAGCTAATACAAGTTAAATATGATAACATCTGTGCTTTGGACAGCTCAGTGACAACAGCTCCATCAGAGAACAACGCATGGTTGTTGGAAGAGATAAAGACTGAGTTTCAGGATGTGTTTACAGGAGATGGATGTTTGCAAGGTGAATATGAGCTGGAAATCGACACAACAGTGCAGCCCGTCAAACTGCCAAAACGCAGAGTCCCAGTGTCGATGATGAAACCACTGAAAGAGGAACTGATGAGCCTTGCAGACAGACAAATAATAGCACCAGTGGAAGGTAGTACTGATTGGATCAGTGGGATGGTGACAGTGCAGAAGCCAAATGGCAAACCCAGGATATGTATTGACCCAAGACCGCTTAACAAAGCTTTGAAGCGTAGTCACTTCCCGTTACCGACAATAGATGACATATTGCCAGATGTGTCAAAAGCGAAAGTTTTCACAGTTTGTGATGTGAAACATGGCTTTTGGCATGTGAAGCTTACAGAAGAGTCAAGCCATCTCACGACATTCGCAACACCATTTGGTCGCTTTCGTTGGCTGAGAATGCCGATGGGGATCAGCCCAGCGCCAGAGGTCTTTCAGCGCAAACTGATGCAAGCGTTAGAGAACCTGCCAGGCACATACATCATTGCTGATGACATCCTGATCACTGGAAAAGGAGAGACGACTGAGTTGGCAGAAATGGATCATGACAGAAACCTGAGACTTTTCCTGGAACGCTGCAGAGAGAGAAACATCAAATTAAATGTGGAAAAACTCAAGCTTAGAAGACAGGAAGTACCATACATCGGACATCTACTCACAGCAGAGGGGCTGAGCGCTGACCCAGAGAAGGTACGGGCCATCACAGAGATGCCAGCACCAACTGACATAAAAGGGGTGCAGAGACTAGTTGGAATGGTCAACTATTTATCAACGTTTTACAAGCATCTGTCAGACGACTGTGAGCCTCTCAGACAACTGACGCACAGAGATAGCCTATGGGAGTGGACAGACGTGCAGGAAGATGCATTTAAAAGACTGAAAGAAAAACTAACACAAGTCCCAGTTTTGAAATATTACAGCCCTGAAGAAGAGCTGACGCTGCAGTGTGATGCCAGCGAGACAGGACTGGGAGCAGCTCTGACTCAACATGGAAAACCAGTGGCATTTGCAAGTCGTGCATTGACGCTCACTGAACGAGGTTATGCACAAATTGAAAAGGAATGCTTAGCTATTGTGTTTGGGATGGAGAAATTCCACCAATATACATATGGTCGTCTTGTGAGAGTGCAATCAGACCACAAGCCACTCGAGAACATTATTAAAAAGCCACTGTTACATGCACCTAAGAGACTGCAAAGGATGCTATTAAGGCTGCAAAAATATGATATAACCATAACATATGTTCCAGGCCGGGACATGCTACTTGCTGATACGCTGAGTAGGGCCTACCTGCAGGATAGCATCAAAAGCCAGACAGAGTTGGAGACAGAATGTGTCAACATGGTGGACTATGTACCTGTTTCAACAGAAAGCATGGACAGAATACGGGCAGGGACGAGAACCGACCACACACTACAAACGCTGATAAAAGCAATACAAAAGGGGTGGCCAGCCTGTAAGAAAGATGTACCTGTTGAAATAACCCAGTTCCAATCTTTGCAGGATGAACTGAGCACACAGGATGGATTGGTCTTCAAGGGAGAGAGAGTGGTGATTCCAGAAGCACTGCAGGCAGATATAACCCAGCGAATTCACTCAACACACATCGGCACAGAAGGGTGCCTCAGGAGAGCTAGAGACTGCGTCTACTGGCACAGTATGAACGACCACATCAAAAAGTACATCGATCGCTACATGTGACATATGTCGGTCTGTGGATGCAAAACAACAGAAAGAGACACTAAAACCACACGAGCCGACCACTAGACCATGGACCAAAGTGGGGACAGATTTATTCAACTTTGAGGGTAGGGACTACCTAATAACTGTTGACTATTACTCCAACTTTTGGGAGATAGATTATCTACCTGATACCAAGTCGAGTACTGTGATTAGGAAACTAAAGGCTCATTTCGCACGTCAGGGAATCCCAAATATTGTTTTTTCTGACAACGGGCCCCAGTACAGCTCAACAGAGTTTGCCAACTTCAGCCGGAAATGGGAATTTCGACACCATACCTCATCACCTGGCTATCCGCAGAGCAACGGCAAAGCTGAGTCTGCCGTTAAAACTGCCAAACGACTCATGAAAAAGGCGAAATTGGCTGGACAGGATCCATATTTGGCCTTATTGGACCACAGAAACACCCCAACACAAGGTTTAACTACCAGCCCTGCACAGAGACTGTTAAGCAGGAGGACGAGGACACTTCTCCCAATAGGAGACAGATTGTTGCAACCCACAGTGACTGACAACAAGTTAGCACTGATGAAAAACAGAGAGAGACAAACAAAGTACTACAACAAGACAGCGAAGGACATGGACACATTAAACCCAGGGGACTTGGTGCGAGTCCAACCTTTTGAACCACACAACTTATGGACCAAGGCTAGAGTGTGTAACACTCTGGGAAACAGATCCTATGATGTGGAGTTGGACAACGGCAGAGTCCTCAGAAGGAATCGTCGCCATCTGAGGCGAGCTACGGAGGTCAAAAAAGACATGTCAGCACATCTCCAGCTTGAGGGACAGAACATTACTGTGCCAACACAGAGCAAAGAGAACACACAAAACAGCACTACCAGGTCAGGACGGGTAGTACAACAACCTGGATATTTGAAGGACTATGTATGCAATTAAGGGGTAATCTGTGAGTTATACGCTGTGATTTGTTTACTTGTCAGAGGAAAGACAAAAGAAAAAAAAAAAAAAAATCTGTGACGACATTTGAGTTATATGTTGTGATTTGTTTACTGGTTAGAGAACAGAGCAGAACATCTGTGATACTATTTTGAGTTATGGCTTTGTGATCTGTTTACTTGTTTGGAAGAAAAAAAAATAAAAGAAAAAAAATAAGGAAATGAGAAACAAAACAGAAAAAATGAATAAAAGTAATACTAAAGGAAAATAGAAAGAAAGCTAAAAAAGTAAGTGGAAGAAAGAATTTTTATTTTTGAAGAAAATTGTGTCCAACAAAGAAATGTCATGTCTAAGTTTTGTTCCAGTTGTAAACTGAGTTCTCAATTTATGAATAGTTCATTGTCTTTGTAAAAGAAAAGGGATGTAGCAATGGGAATTGCATTTACCTGTGTGTTCCACCCGGGGTCTTGAGAGTGTAACACCGGAAGGTGAGAACCGGAGACTCATGACTGTTTATTAAGAGTTTAATAAAAGTTTACCTCGGAGGAGGGAAAGTTCAACCGAGCATCTTGTGAAGTTTATAGAGAGAACAAGATGAAACAGCTGCCACCATCATCCATCATCATTTCTGCTACACTGGCAGGGCTAGGGGCCAGGACTCTCCTCTTCGTGTTTTTGGGGGATGTTGCATAACAGGCAACCCACCCGCAGTAGATGTGCTCGGTGTGAGGTCTCGCAGCAAGCTATCAAATACAGCGCATTTCTAGGCTTTTAAAAAAACCGCTATGCGTCGCCAGGTGTTTCATCGGATTTGAGGTGTTACCTCCTTTGACAGTATCACAGTATCAGCTTAAAACACTTGTTGCAGGCTGCTGAGTTTGCATATTTTGCTGTGAAGTACAGCCACACTTTTGACCGCTTCGCCTTGGACATTTTTAATCTGTAGCTCTGCTCTAACAGAACGTACGTACCTGGCCCCGCCTACTATCCTCGGAAACGTAAAATGATTGGCTAGAATCTAAAGTGTATCACAGCTCAGGAAAAAAAAGCACCGAAATAAAGCACCGAAATGTGCGCTGCTTTTCGGTCTGGTTACTACCGTTTATGTCAGAACCGGTGCCATCATGGCACCGGACACCGGTACCCATCCCTACTAAAAACTACTTCCAAAAACATTCAGCTTTGATATTAATGAGTTTTTTGGGTTCATTGAGAACATGGTTGTTGTTCAATAATACAATTATCCCTCAAAAATACAACTTGCCTAATAATTCTGCACTCCCTGTATTTGGATTTTGCAGGAGCAGCAGCCGCAAGTCAGCGCTTTTTGAACGGCTGAAATCCAAACTGTCCAAAAGAAAATTATCTGAAGAGGATGGCAGTAGCACAAGGCAAGAAGAACATTCCCAAACAACCCAAAAAAGAAATGCTCTGAAGAGAAATAGAAAAATAGAAATAGGATGGATGCATCATGATGAAGACACTGAGGTTTTCAAGCAGGTTAGAGCTAGACAAGGAGGAGGAACAAGAAAAATAGACATTTGCAAGGATGCCAAGAAAAGGGACATATTACAGGTTGCAACAGGCCTGTTCTTTCCAGATGGAGGAAACATTCGGGGGCCCTTAACCGATTTCTACTGTGATCTGAAAGATTATCAAGAGATGATAGTCGATGATGCATTGACAGTAGGAGAACTTTATCATGTCACAAAACTTAATATCCTCAGGTTCTACCTCACCACAAAGAAAAAACAAAATGACAGCCTTCAGAGCTTCAACCCAGGTTTGCATCCATCTTCAGAAATTGAAGCGAGTCCTCAAAACCAAACCTCTTCTTTTACTGTCACTACAGTCCAAACATCTGCTCCATTTGAAACAATCAGCCATGATGTGACATACAAGCGCTAACACTTCTCACAGCAGTGACATTATTTTTGTTGGCCCCTTTTCTGACAGTGAGCCAATAAATTCGGATGACACCCTGATTTTTTCTCCACAACCTGGTCCATCCAGTGAGAGAGTGAGGAGAGTAGTGGTGGTCCACAGAGGGCAGGTAATGTCAGAGCTCATTTCACATTTTAGTGATAAGGACCTTGAAGATCTCAACATCAAAATCCAGGTCTTACTGCCTGATGGAACACCTGAAATGGCCCAGGACGATGGGGGAGTTGTGAGAGATTGTCTTTCAGAATTCTGGAAATAATTCTATGACCAGTGCACCACTGGAAATGTTTACAAAGTGCCTTTCTTAAGGCATGATTTTGGGCAACCGGAGTGGGAGAGTGTGGGCAGAATCATTGCATTTGGATGGGTTAGAGAGACATATCTGCCTGTGAAAATTGCACCTGCCATTCTGGAACAAGCTGCCTTTGGATATGTAAAGAGTGATATTGTGGAGAATTTCCTTAAGTTCATTTCATTTCATTTCATTTATTTGTTCATTTTCAGGCACAACAAATACCTATATTGAACATAAAATGCACAAAACAAAAAACAAAAATTGCCTGAAAAAGGAGTGAGACGAAGAAAACTTATTAAATCCCACCCCTATACTCACTCATCAACAAAAAAAACAAACTTCCCGCAGCTACGCCCATCATTGCATACAGACCCATCAACAGCCCCGGGCACATACAAGCATCTAAACGGCAGCTCGCAAACAACAATTAGAGCCTTCATAACTGAATACAGAATATATAAATTATAAATTGCATTACCCTAGGTAACAGGCAGTAATAACTACAAGTAACAAACACACATACATATACATACATATATATCTGCACACACATGTACATATATGTACATACATACGCACACTTTTTTTTTTTTGAATCCATACCAGCAATGGTAAGAGAACAGACATTACAGAGCACACTAAAAGCATCATTGAGTATACTGTGACCAGACCAACTGTTTGTAGAGAAATTTAAATCTATGAATATTTTTGCATTGTTTCAATTGTAAACTCAGACTGTTCCAGATTTTCACACCACATACAGACACACAAAAACCTTTACGGGTTGTTCGAATTCTGGGTAATTTGAATTCTCCAAAGCCTCTCACATTATAAACCTTTTCTCGAATTTCAAATCTAGTTTGTAAATTTGCCGGTAAAAGTTTAGTAAAAGCTTTATACAAAATTATGGATGTATTGTAATTAACCAGATCCTGGAATTTAAGTAACTTTGCCTGAAGAAAGAATTTGTGAGTATGATCTAGATAACCAGCCTTGTGAATAATACGCAGTGCTCGTTTCTGTACTGTGACTAATGGATTAGTTGTATTTTTATATGTGTTTCCCCACACTTCCACACAATATGTAAGATATGGAAGAACCAGAGTACAGTACAGAGTACGAAGTGCATCTTTATCAAGGTATGGTTTCACTTTGTTCAAAACTGCGAGGCTTCTGGAAATTTTGGTTTTTATGTGTCTGACGTGGGGTTTCCATGAAATTTTGTTATCAATTACGACTCCCAAAAATTTGTTTTCACTCACATTATCAATTGGTACACCTTCAATGATAATTGGTAATTCTACATTATATTTTAAATTACCAAAAAACATTGCTTTAGTTTTATTTATATTTAATGATAATTTATTTATGTCCATCCATTTTTTTTAAATTAATTTTAGCTCCCTGTTTACGGTCATTACAAGATCAGCATAATCATCGCTACTGAAAAATATGTTGGTGTCATCTGCGAACAGTATGAGTTTAAGTACTTGAGAAACATCAAAAATATCATTTATGTATACATTGAAAAGTTTTGGTCCCAACACTGACCCTTGGGGAACACCACATGTAATACCAAGTTTCTCTGAATGGTAATGCCCTATGCTAACATATTGTTCCCGACCCGTTAGGTAACTTTTTAACCAGTTACCAGCTTTCCCTCGAATACCATATCTTTCCAATTTATCCAATAATATTGAGTGATTGATTGTGTCGAAGGCCTTTTTGAGATCAACAAAAATACCAACTGCATATTTATTTTTATCCAGTGTATCAGTAATTTCTTCTACTGCCTCAATTATCGCCATTGAAGTGGTTCTTTGCGTTCTGAAACCATACTGACCAACATTTATTATTTGATGTTTTTCAAGGAATTTTTCTAATCTTGAATTAAAAAGTTTTTCTAGAATTTTTGAGAATTGAGGCAGTAGAGAAATAGGCCTATAATTGGTAAAACTGTGTTTGTCATTACTTTTATATAGTGGTATTACTTTCGCAATTTTCATTTTTTTTGGAAAACAACCGGACTGAAATGATAAATTACAGATATATGTTAAGGGACTAGCAATATTCAGAATAACCTGTTTAACTACAGACATATTTATGTCATGATAATCCATTGAAGACTTACTTTTACATTTTAATGTGATATTTATTACTTCTTGCTCATTTGTAGCTGAGAGGAACAGTGAAAAGGGATTTGATTTTATATTACTGATATATAAATATTACTTCTTGCTCATTTGTAGCTGAGAGGAACAGTGAAAAGGGATTTGATTTTATATTACTGATATTTTCATTTTTATGACACGGGATGTCTGCTGCTAGTTCAGGGCCAACATTTATGAAGAATTTATTGAACCCATCGACAATATTACTCATGTTGTGATTTTCACCATTTGCATCAGTAAAATATTCAGGATATGATGTTCCAGAAGATCCTTGTTTAATTAAGTTGTTTAACACATCCCAAGTTCCTTTTATATTGTTTTTATTTTCATATAATCTTCTTCTATAATAAAGTTGTTTGCTCGTTCTTATAATATCAGTCAATTTATTTCTATATGCTTTATATCTTTGTTCCACTTCTTTTGTTTTTACTTTGATGAACTGTTTATACAGATTGTTTTTCTTTTTGCAAGCATTAATAATTCCTTTTGTGAGCCAAGGACTTTTTATCTTTTTTTTCTTTGTCATGTGTTCGTTTACAGGACAATGTTTATTGTACCACATAGTAAAAATATCTAGGAAATTATCATAAGCCTTGTCCACATCTGACTCTTCATACACCGAACTCCAATCTTGTTGTGCTAAATCGAAATTGAAGGCATGAATTGCTTTTTCATTTATTGTTCGCTTTGCTATCATGATCTTGGTATCTATTTTTTTTAAATCACAGTCACACAAAGTAAAAACTGGTAAGTGGTCAGTTATATCACAGACAAGCAGGCCACTATTAATTTGGAAATCCATGACATTAGTAAAAATGTTGTCAATAATAGTGGCGCTATGTGAAGTTATTCTGCTTGGCTTTGTTATTGTTGGATATAGTGATAAGCTGTACATCGTGTCAGTAAAGTCATCAATGGCTTTTAACCTTGTTGGATTTAGCAAATCAATATTAAAATCACCACAGATAAATAGTAATTTTTGGTTCACCGAAGCAAACGTTTTTTCTATCCATTCATTAAAAGTGTCAATACTTGAACTGGGTGTCCGATATATGCAACTTATTATAACATTTCTCTTTTTGTCATTCATAATCTCAATAGTCAAACATTCCAAAATTCCATCAATAGCCATAGACATAGTTGTTACAACATTATAGTTTATAGAGTTATGAACATATATAGCAACCCCGCCGCCCGCCTTATTTAATCTATTCATGTATTTTAAATCATATCCATTCAAACAAAAATCTATTCCTTTATCGACATTGAACCAAGTTTCAGTGATGGCTATAACACTAAAGGGGCGAGAAAATTGTTGTAAATAGTCCTTAATGAAATCAAAATTAGAGTACATACTTCTGTTGTTAAAGTGAATTAATGAGAGCTTCCCGTCTAGGTTAATTTCTTTTTCATATTGTTCCTGAGTGAAATAATTACAATTTTTAACAAAAGTAGAGAGAAAGTTACTTTCAGAATCTATTTCTGGATCTATTATATTATGCTCCTTATATTCACAATCTAGATCAATTACTTTCTGTTGAAGAATTGATTTCAACGTGTCCATGTCATTTCCTGGTGTAATTGATACATTGGTGTCAGTTATACTTGTCCAGATCCTCCATGTTCCTCACTATCAGTACTTTTGCCTCTTCTGGTGTCCCGTTTAGCTTAATGAAAATCTTACAATTTGTTACCCATGTATATTGTATTTTACCGTTCTTCTTCAGTTGCCTTGCCTTCCTCGCGATGTCTGCGTTTTTTCGTGTCAGATGCTCATTAATGAAAACGTCCGTGCCTTTCAGTTTGCGTCCTTGTTTCAGCAGTGCGACCTTGTTCTTCCGATTGACAAATCTCATAATGACGGCCGGCGGTCTGTCACTCCTCCTGGGCAGTGAGTGACATGCTTCTATGTGCTCCAGGTCCATCTCTATCCCCTTGCTTTGGAGGAAGGACGCCACCTGTTGCTCCACCGAGCGGGTCTCCTCATTGCTGGGCTCCCCGACGTTCCCGGCCACCGCTGATGACCACGTCGTTCGTACGGGTGTACTGCTCCAGCTCATCCACCCGCCGCTCGAGATCCATGATCCGTCTGTCCTTCTCGGCATTTTGGAGGCGTAGCTGTTTTACCTCCTCCAGAAGCCCCAGAAGCAGCTCCTGCTGCGCCCTGACTGCGGCCACGTCTCCGCACAGCGCTCCGAGGGAGGTTTTAATGTCCTCAACCTCCTCTGGTGTTGGGCCTTTCTTGGGTGGCATACTGAAGCGAGAGCACGAGGCGGCCACCACGAGGGACCCGGAAGCGGAATTTCCGGCCTGGCTAGGCCTGCTGGCTGATGGTGGAGCCTGGCTGGGCCTGCTGGCTGATGGTGGAGCCTGGCTGTGGCCTGCTGGCTGATGGTGGAGCCTGGCTGTGGCCTGCTGGCTGATGGTGGAGCCTGGCTGTGGCCTGCTGGCTGATGGTGGATCCTGGCTGTGGCCTGCTGGCTGATGGAGGAGCCTGGCTGTGGCCTGCTGACTGATGGAGGAGCCTGGCTGGGCCTGCTGGCTGATGGAGGAGCCTGGCTGTGGCCTGCTGGCTGATGGTGGAGCCTGGCTGTGGCCTGCTGGCTGATGGTGGAGCCTGGCTGTGGCCTGCTGGCTGGGCCTGCTGGCTGATGGTGGAGCCTGGCTGTGGCCTGCTGGCTGGGCCTGCTGGCTGGGCCTGCTGGCTGATGGTGGAGCCTGGCTGTGGCCTGCTGGCTGGGCCTGCTGGCTGATGGTGGATCTTGGCTGTGGCCTGCTGGCTGATGGTGGAGCCTGGCTGTGGCCTGCAGAGCTATGGAGATGGTGGTGTCGATGGCACAAACAAAAGGCAGATGTCGCTGGATCAAATTTCCCCGGACAAGACACCATGAGTTCATGCCTGACTCTGAGCGTACAGTGTTAGAGGCATGGCGATCAGACTTTAGCACCGTGGACCAAGAAGAACTTATAGACATACTTGATAACCACAGCTGCAGAAAGATACCAACAGCCTGCAATGCCACTGAAGTCCTATTGGAGCTTGCACACAAAACACTTGTCCAAGAGCCTGCCTACAGTGGGGCAAAAAAGTATTTAGTCAGCCACCGATTGTGCAAGTTCCCCCACTTAAAATTATGACAGAGGTCAGTAATTTGCACCAGAGGTACACTTCAACTGTGAGAGACAGAATGTGAAAAAAAAAATCCATGAATCCACATGGTAGGATTTGTAAAGAATTTATTCATAAATCAGGGTGGAAAATAAGTATTTGGTCACCTCAAACAAGGAAAATCTCTGGCTCTCACAGACCTGTAACCTGACCTGTAAGTATTTGGTCAATAACAAAAATACAACTCAATACTTTGTAACATAACCTTTGTTGGCAATAACAGAGGTCAAACATTTACTATAGGTCTTTACCAGGTTTGCACACACAGTAGCTGGTATTTTGGCCCATTCCTCCATGCAGATCTTCTCGAGAGCAGTGATGTTTTGGGGCTGTCGCCGAGCAACACGGACTTTCAACTCCCGCCACAGATTTTCTATGGGGTTGAGGTCTGGAGACTGGGTAGGCCACTCCAGGACTTTCAAATGCTTCTTACGGAGCCACTCCTTTGTTGCCCGGGCGGTGTGTTTTGGATCATTGTCATGCTGGAAGACCCAGCCTCGTTTCATCTTCAAAGTTCTCACTGATGGAAGGAGGTTTTGGCTCACAATACATGGCCCCATTCATTCTGTCCTTAACACGGATCAGTCATCCTGTCCCCTTGGCAGAAAAACAGCCCCATAGCATGATGTTTCCACCCCCATGCTTCAGAGTAGGTATGGTGTTCTTGGGATGCAACTCAGTATTCTTCTTCCTCCAAACACGACGAGTTGAGTTTATACCAAAAAGTTCTACTTTGGTTTCATCTGACCACATGACATTCTCCCAATCCTCTGCTGTATCATCCATGTGCTCTCTGGCAAACTTCAGACGGGCCTGGACATGCACTGGCTTCAGCAGCGGAACACGTCTGGCACTGCGGGATTTGATTCCCTGCCGTTGTAGTGTGTTACTGATGGTGACCTTTGTTACTTTGGTCCCAGCTCTCTGCAGGTCATTCACCAGGTCCCCCCGTGTGGTTCTGGGATCTTTGCTCACCGTTCTCATGATCATTTTGACCCCACGGGATGAGATCTTGCGTGGAGCCCCCAGATCGAAGGAGATTATCAGTGGTCTTGTATGTCTTCCATTTTCTGATGATTGCTCCCACAGTTGATTTTTTCACACCAAGCTGCTTGCCTATTGTAGATTCACTCGTCCCACTCTGGTGCAGGTCTACAATACTTTTCCTGGTGTCCTTCGTAAGCTCTTTGGTCTTGGCCATGGCGGCGTTTGGAGTCTGACTGTTTGCGGCTGTGGACAGGTGTCTTTTATACAGATAATGAGTTCAAACAGGTGCCATTCATACAGGTAACGAGTGGGGGACAGAAAAGCTTCTTACAGAAGACGTTACAGGTCTGTGAGAGCCAGAGATTTTCCTTGTTTGAGGTGACCAAATACTTATTTTCCACCCTAATTTATGAATAAATTCTTTACAAATCCTACCATGTGAATTCATGGATTTTTTTTTCACATTCTGTCTCTCACAGTTGAAGTGTACCTCTGGTGCAAATTACTGACCTCTGTCATCATTTTAGGTGGGGGAACTTGCACAATCGGTGGCTGACTAAATACTTTTTTGCCCCACTGTATGTCTTTGTGCTCCCCTTTTCCCTGTTAATGCCCTATCGGCCCCCCTGGCTAAACTTTGCTAGATCCGCCCCTGCACAGTTACCAGCGTCAGCTACGTAAAAACAGATCCTGGTGTAGAACGTAATATTAAATAAATTCTAACAACAGCTTATCAAGCTTAAACGTGCTGCTGTTGTTTATCCACTGGTTTCCTCTTTTTGGTGCAAAGTGGGACAAAAACAAACAAGAGAGACGGACTCGCGACAGAAAAGCCGATCAGCTGATCATTAAGCAGTTTCCTGATTGAAGTAGCAGCAAGAAGAGGCAGTCGCCCCATATATCGTTTGTTAAGCTTAACGCAGGAATGCTTTACAAACATTCAGAGATGGACTTACACACTTGCTTTACTTCTCTCGGGATAACTTTGTCGGAGATGAATTGCTGCGTTGCTAGCGAAGCTCCAAATGCTATCCAGACCACCGACAGGTCCCGCATGCCACAGCCGCTCTATCACGTGATGCATACTGCTCCGACGTGCTAACGTTGTGAGGCGAGTTACGGCGTGTTGCAAGTTTTGTGAGGTGCTTTCGTGATATTTAATGGATCGGATTACATTTTTTATTTTTCTCCGATATCCGATCCAGTAATTTCGGTCAGTATCCCACCGATACCGATACGTAATATGATAAATATGATAAATGACCAGAATTGTAATATTTCTGACTGAGGCAAAACTTTCCAGATTCCAATCAAATTGAATCGGATCCTGTATCGAATCAAAAATGATTCTACAAATCAGTGACGATGCAGCCGTACTCAGCCCCCTAAACATTTTCCCTTTCCAGTTCACAATCAATCCTACCCCTAGGTCAAAAATATGTATAGGACAATTGGCCTAATCTAATATTTTGTATGAACCTGTCCAGCTGTCCAGTGATTGAATGACAAGTAGATGGAGGCAGGACTTCACAGCAGGGGCATACTCCATAATGTGGTGTGCATTATCATATGTATAATATATATATTTCTCACTTATTGTATTTACCAACATCAAGGAGTTATGAGCAAAGGAAGGCCACACCATAGTGCATGTTTAAATAGGGAAAGTTTATTCATCAAAATGTATTACGCAAATACACATTACATTTTTTTTCAGCCCCCCAATCGAGAAAACAAAACCAATTACATGTTCAAAGCAACGGAACGGTGGCCCAATATCAGAGAGAACTCCACTCTTGAGTGAGCAGTGATAATTGAGCAGTCCGTTTTATTTTGCAGATTCAAGCTGCTCTTCAAAATTTTCGCCACCGGATGTCACCGGAGAGGACTGTGTTGAAAAGCTTCGAGTAATGAACCGTTTTTCAATACAAGCTTCAGTGTTTCAGAAAGCTTCATTTGGCCATCACTAATAATAATTAACAAAACTTCAAACAAACATATGACAAACTGACCTGCTGAAATGACACACGGGGGAACTTAAATACTGGTTTAGCTAAACCAAATGACACACATGGGGGAAAACAAAATGGCTATAAGTAACTAATACAAAACAATTAAACAAACATGAAACACCCCCCAGGCAATGAAGCATGTGGTGCAATCCAATTAGGCTGTCAGTGGTACTTCAGGTCTCCCAGCCCTTTGCCACACCTTTTGCCAGACAGGAGGAGAAGCCAACCCCCAGGTAACTCAAACAAAGAAAGATGTATTAATATAACATAAAACAGAACTTTGACCTTGCAAGGTTCATATGTGTGCACGCCATATAAACATTGGAAGGTGTGATGGAAAAATAAATACATTTAATAAAGAAACAATATTGAACAATAAGTAGAATATTTTAAAGTAGTGACTGTAAATTAAATTAAGTGAATCAACGGGTGGTGAGGTGTGGAGCTTACCATGTGTGGCATGCCATCACACCTGATAAAGTGTGTTTCTGCCAAATGATGATGTTTGTGGTGAAAGTCAGTATTGTTTTTTACTAACTGTTCTGAAGACGTAGCAGGACGTGTCATTTGCAGGCCTGGCCACAAGAGGGTGGTCACAAACTTGGCTTAGTGCAGACAAACCAGTTATAACCAGTTCAGCCATATACTTCTTCTGGGTTAGGTTGATCAGGTTTAATGCTTATGTCCATGTGTGTTCACCGAGGGAGCTGTAAGGTACAATGTAGCATTGTACCTTACCAGAATATGTTAGTGTGCCTCAGTGAATTACACTTTTCCCACTCAAGTCCTGTGGAGTCATCTGAATAGGAAGAACATGATCCAGGCAGTCAACACCTATGCCGCACCATGACATTTACTACTGTCAGATAATGGAAGTGGCTGATATTGAAAAATACTACAAATTGCTGGATAAAGCTGGACTGAAAGACAACACAGAGGTACTAAGCTGGAAGCACAGAAACAAGCTCTAAGCACAAGATCCATAGAAGCTGGGCTCTTTCATACCAGGCAAGACCCCAGGTGCAGACTGTGCAAATATAGCTCTGAGACGATCCAGCACATAACAGCAGGGTGCAAGATGCTAGCACGCAGGGCATGCATGGAACGCCATAACCTTGTGGCCAGCATAGTATACAGAAACAATTAGGGCATGCATGGAACGCATAGAGGCTGAGTATGGCCTGGAAGTCAAAGGGTCAAAGGATACACTGAGAATGACCGAGCTAAGATCCAGTGGGGCTTCCAGACAAACTAGCGATGGCCAAACTACTGGAATAGTAGTGTTGGGCAAGCAGAGGAAGTCAGCTAGATGTAACATTAGCAAGTGATAGCAACATCAGGAAGAAGAAACATCAGAAACTCAAGAAAATTCAAGAGCTGAGAGAGGAGCTAGAGAAGATATGGAGGGTGAAGGTAACAGAGCCCCCCGCCCAGGAGAAATAAAGATACTGCACAGGCCCCTCAAGCTCCAAGGCCTCTGGTAGAGGACAAATGCATGAAGGATAAGAGACCATCTGAAGGGGTGAGTGGGGAATTATACATACATACACACACACACACACACACACACACACACTTATTTCTCACTAATTCCCTAGATCTAGATTACTAAACTAGTAATCTGGCATACTGGGTGCCCGATGCCTGATGGACTGACACACGTGTGGGCTGATGGGTATATATATAATGTTTTAAATATAATTTGATATAGGGGCAGCATGGTGGCACGGTAATTAGCACTGTTGCCTCACAGCCTGAGTTCAATTCCCCCATCAGGCCAGGGTCTTTCTGTGTGGAGTTTGGATGTTCTCACGGTGTTTGTGTGGCTTCTCCCAGGTACTCCCACACTCCAAAGACATGCAGTTAGTGTAGATGGGTTAATTGGAAACACTAAATTGCCCACAGGTGTGAATGTGGTAGTGAATGTGAGTGCGACTGGTTGTCTCCTGTTTATATGTTAGCTCTGTGACAGACTGGCAACCTGTCCAGGGTGTACCCTGCCTCTTGCCCTAAGACAGCTGGGATAGGCTCCAGCGCCCCCCACGGCCCTAAAAAGGATAAGTGGAAATGAATGGATGGATAATTTTATATAATTATATAGGCTATGTGCCAGCTTGAAGGGCTGTTGTGCACCAGCACTGACAGCAACCCGTTCTTTACTTTTCATTAGTAATGCTGAATTGCCCAACCAAATCACTTAAAGCAACCAGCCCCATCCCTACCGTTCTTTTCAGAGAGAAAAAAATAAAGTAAAAATAGATACAGCAAAGTCCTCACTGTTGGTAGCATCAACTATAGAGAAGTGCATGATAAGGGACAGCAGAAAACAACCCACAAGCACAGGTGCATATTAGATTTATCAAAGTAGTAGTAGTAAAAAGAACTTCGCACCACCTTAAGGTAAGGGTAAATTTAGTTTTATTTCCAAAATATATATAAGTTCAGTGGTTCTTCCTATTACAAAAATATAAATGACAATAAAATCAGTTTTGCAAGGCTGCTTTTCTAATAACTGAAAGAAAACACAACATAACGTACCTATACCTACCTAACTGTTAATGAAAAGTATTTATTTTTTCCGAGCAAACATTTGGAATTTCTTTATTAGTACTGCTAACTTAACAGGTCAGGCTTAGTAGATTACAGATAGATTAAAAACATTAAGAATAATGTACAAACCTTCATTTTTATTTTAAGGTTTTGATTAAAAGCATTTGCTAAAAGCAAAACAGTAAATAAGCACAAAAGGGTATTAGCGCAAGTATACTGACACACATGGCCTACATATTACACAAGGGAATACTTACTTCTGAATAGTTTTGTAAGATCTATGAAATAATGTAGCATTAGAATAAAACCTACATGTAGTATGCAGAGGCTGGGTAGAGCAAATAGGGACTGAGTTTACGATCTTCTGATGGAAAGGTGCTGTTCTCATGAGCCTGACGACGGTAGTACCTGCGGAGAGCAGGGCTGCCAGGGTGGCATTGTCTCACATGGAGGAAGTACTCATCAGGCCGGCTTGATGTATAACCACAATCCTCACATACAAAGATCTTGGAGCGTCTCTGGCGGTAAGCATACTGCTGATGTACGCCATGAATCTTTCTCATATGCGACTCCAGAGAGCAACGCTGTGTGAAAGCTTTCTCACACAGCTCACACTTGTAGGGACGGATACCTGTAGCAGTGAGAGACAAAAGACAGTTTCTCCTTTAAGCTTTCCACCAAGGCTGACATTGTCAGAGAGCTCATGTAATGACTGAACGCAGATTTTCCATTTATTTAAATTTTTTGTTGTTGATTTCCGTTAATGCCAGTCACTTTAAAGTTACTGTAAATCCCACAAAGGAATTCTTGGAGATTTCAACCAATTGTAAAAAGCTTGGAAAGAAAGTGACTGGACTTCTTAAAGTTTTTTTTAAGACGTTTCATCTGTCATCCACAAAGCTTCTTTAGGTTTAAAACCAAATGATGGAGACTCCCAGGTATTTAAACCCTAGCGCAGGGGTGGGGAACTCCAGGCCTCAAGGGCCGGTGTCCTGCAGGTTTTAGATGTGTCCTTGAACCAACACAGCTAATTTAAATGGATGAGAGGTGAACGGTCTTTAAAAATCTTGAAGATGTCCAGTCACTTTTCTTTCCAAGCTTCTTAGATTACCATGAACTGGATGACTAAGAACCTACATTTCAATCAAGTGCAACTAATGATACACAGCAAACCCATTAATCCCTTAATTATATTATCAATAACATATGTAATAAAATGTACTCCCTTGTAATAAAATTGATTGTGATTCTTTTAACCCTTCTTTGGCCCTGGGACCATTTTTGGTCCCTTTAGTTTTTCAGTTACAAGCCATTTGCACTGTGTTGAATGGAATATAGCCAAATTCTCTAAAAAAAAGTTTGGCATAATTTCATTTCAAAATTCAAGTCTGACTTCCTTAAATTAGCTTCAGTGGCTAAGCTAACAATACACATCCTCTTAGAGCCCTAGGGACCATTTTTGGCCCATTGACTTCCATTATAAATGCTATTTTTCACTGCAGAATTATTACCGTTAATGTCTTGGTGATTACTTATGTCTCCGTCTCGTTTTGGTCTATGAGCCTTAGAGTTGTAATTTTTTTATTTGTCCACCGGGTGGCGCCCTTGCTCCACATTTGATCCCTGCTGGAAAACAGCGGGCTGCTTGGACAGACCTGCGGGAAACGAAGCCTCATTTCCGGCGTGCAGCAGCGGCTTCGCCTGCTGATCGGGCGGGACCATTTTTCGGTCCCTAGGACCGTTAGAGGGTGCTTTTTTTTTTTTTTTAGTCAACAGGAAATGACGTATTTGTTGTCACGTGGTATCGGACGTGTGGGCTGGAAAAAGCAGTCCCCGGTGATCGTGCCCCGGTGATCGTCGCGACTTATTTCGGCCTAGAGGAGGAGCATTTGCCGCCTGGAGACCATTTTCTGGTCCTGAAAAAAATAAATAAAAGGCGATCGAAATGACTGTTGGTGCCAATCTTTAGTCCATCTAAAGGCCTAATTATAATAACAATTGAATATTACCTCAAATGTTTTTTTTGGAAAATATTCAAGTTTTATGTTTTTTGGGGCAAAAAAGCAGTGCGCTCATGTGACGAAACCGGGATATAAAGGGTTAAAATCCGCGAAATGTAATTAAAACTTGACATGAATATTTCAAGGAGAAGTAGGTCTAAAAGATTGGCTAATTTAAAGTGGAATAAAATATTAATATATAAATTTTTTATAGCACTTTTTTGGGCGTGGTCGATTAGGACCGATAGTGTGCATTTTATGAAATGCGCTCCTGCAAAAAAAATAAAAGGCGATCGAAATGACTGTTGGTGCCAATCTTTGGTCCATCTAAAGGCCTAATTATAATAACAAACAAATATTACTTCAAATGTTTTTTTTGGAAAATATTTAGTTTTTTGTTTTTTGGGGCTAAAAAAACAGGGCGCTCATATAATAAAACTGGGATTTAAAGGGTTAAAACAATGAAAATATAATTAAAACTTTATATGAATATTTCAGGGAGAAGTAGTTTTAAAAGACTGACCAATTTAAAGTGGAAAAAAATATGAATATATAATCTTTTTATTGCACTTTTGGGGCGGGACCATTTTTGGTCCCCAGGGCTCTAAAGGGATGCATTTTTAAGGGTCAGCGAAGGGTTTTAATTTGATAAAGATTAGTGGATTCAACAAAATACATTTAGAACATTCCTAACCTGTGTGTGTTCGCATATGTCTCTTTAGGTCGAAGGTATCATTGAATCCTTTGCCACAGAACCGACAAGGATGCCTCTTCACCAAGCTGTGGCACTTCAAGTGGCGGGTTAACATGCGTTGTAGAGGGAAGATCTTGTGGCACACTGAGCAAACAAAGTCACCTGAGACAGGGGAAGTACGGGGACGTGGCTGATGGGAAGAGAACTACTGAATAAATATGACAAAACTTCACTGTAACAATCATCTTTGCTCTGTTTAGCTTACAAGTAACAAACAGGATTACAAATTGCTAATACATGGTACAGTGTACCAAGACACCAGTACACCTTCCATGCAAATAGTTCCTTTATAAGCCATTAAATCATAACGAGTGGGTACGGAGTTCTTGAATTGATCCTATATATACACATTTTATCTGTGCAGATAAAATATTGCAGCCCCAATAATTAGTCTAGTGCATCACCCCTAGCTTTTTCCATCTTTCAGCAAGCATGGCATAAAAAAGCAGTTTTTTTAAAAATAGATATATTTTCTTAAATAGAGCTAAATTAATCTCACTGTATAATATTAGCCTTAAAAGTTTAATAATATTATCAAGAATGCATCAAGAATTTTATTTTTATCCTTTCCACAGCAGTTCAAAAGCAGATATGTACAATGCAATCAACAGACCTATATGAATAATGAATTTCTTGGCCACTAAAGGGAGTACAAATGTCGGTCTACTGAACTCAAACTTGATTGCACAGAAGACCAGTGAATAAGAAATGGATAGTTTTACAATTTGATTTGCATAATATGGCACCTTTTTCTTGATAGATTATGTTCACAGTATGAGCATCTATGAAAGCAGATGAAATTGCCAGCCATGTGTCCGTGTTCAGTAGTTAGGGTGTACTGAGAATAGCTCTAGTAAAAATCACAAAGTCAGCTATTCTATTAATTGTCACAAATGCTTAACAGATTTTCTGTTAACAAAATAAATGGGAAGTTCAAAAGGGTCCTGTGTTTGAGTTTCTTTTCCCCTTTTTTAGTGGTTATGACCTCATAGGGCAGTATTTTTCTCACATGTAAAGTAGTTCTGTCCCTCTCCAACATATCTGGCTATGTGTATATTTCTGGACTTACCTACTGCCTTAGAGTTGTATGAAAAATATGATTTTTAATCTTAATAACTAATTTAAAGAACTTGAAATAAATGGTTGTTTTTTAGTTAAATGGAAAATGTATCAGACGTGTTACATAAACTTGGAGCATTCCACATTATAGGTCAAATAATGAGCACATCTAAAATGACCTGAAAGTCCTCTACCAGAGGCCTGAGAGCTTCAGGATACTGCACAGTATCTTATCTATTTGCATGATTGGACAGGGAACTCAAATGTCATTCCTTGAATCTGCTGGAGCCACTTGCCCAGTTTGAGGGTCACCACTCCGATTACCACTGTTGCCTATATATATGGAAAAATGAATTCTGCTGTCTACCAAAACATCCTGACGGAGAATGTCTGGTCATCTGTTCATGACCTCAAGCTGAAGCCCCCTTAGGTTCCTGACCTGAGATTCTGTGGCATGACCTTAATAAGGTGGTTCATGCTCAAAAACCCTCTAATACAGTGGTTTCCAAACTTTTTTTGCTAGGCCCCCTTTGTTTTACAAGAAAAATGTTCGCGCCCCCCACCATGTGCCTTTTTTCACGTCACGCTGTGTGACACATTATTGTTTACATGAGATGAATTGCAGAATGGCGGATAGAGACAAAATACTGTTAATCTTACCATCTTCAGGTTTTACACGCTTGCATATACACACGTAGTTACTGTCCCTCCATTTAGAAAGGCAGAGGCGTCACAGTGTAATTATTTTACGTGTAGTTGTTTTTTTCCTGTGTAATATTCAACATTGCTATTAATACATTTTTCAAAAAATGCCTCTCTGTGCAAAATGGGTTCAAAAACATAAACAACTGTGGGATCCTGTTTGTCTGTGGTTTGGACAAGGGGAACAAATTGTGGCAGGATCAGCCTGATGTTATTTGTATCTCACTGTAACTTTAATGTATAAAGAACTAACATCTCCAAAATGTCAGGAATAGTTAGTCATTACAAGAAGTGTTTGTGAACTAAAAATCAAGAATGTGGGATTCTGTTTGTCCGTGATTTGGAGAGCCCAGCGCGTGCTCTCAACGCAGGGAAAACCAAGGCAGGGTAGACCTACCTTGGCACTTGTGTAGGTGAAACCAAAAGGAAGATATGCTTCACCATATTTTCTAGTCTTTGACTTGGAAGGATATTGGTTTGGAAACATATTTGGTGTTTTGGAGGAAGGAAGGTTCAGAGTTTAAGTAGTCATCATCATGGGCTCATCCGATTAGAATGAGAATAAGCAGTCAATCATTTACAGGTTTTGTCATTTTATTGAATTATGGTTAAAGGAAGGAAAGACACACATGGACGGCTATCTCTCAGCTGCCGCCCCATGTGGGAGTGAAGAAAGAGTGAGGGGTAGGTGAGTGCAGTCCTTATATAACGAGTGACAGGTGAGCGCAATTAAGGCCAAGCACCACACCCAATCAAAGGTGAGGAAAAGAAACAAGGTGCATCTGGTGAAGTGAATGTGCTAAAAGGTGAGCCTTTACAACATTTGGCGATGCTTCATATCCTGCTTTGCGTTTGTGTGTGTATATTATGAACTCAATCAATCAAAAAAAAAAAATGTAGTTATGGTTGTATTGAACTGAACTGATTTCCCAAGCACAGTGCATCTACCCCCCCCCCCCCCCCCCCCCCCCAAAAACATACAAAGTTGTGATGAAAGCCACATATATATATCAAGTGGAAGAGAAAAAAATTACCCAGAGAATGTAATATAGGATATTACCCTTTCACTGATTACTGATTGAATTCACTGCCATCTCATGCTTTTGAACTGTAAGCTCCAACAAACACCTCTGTTAACTCTATGTCTTACATCACAAAAAATGTGAGTCTGATGATGCATATATTCCAAAGGCAGTCGTCTGTGGTCCTGCCTAAGGTCATGTCCTAAGAATCCTTGCCCAAATTTCTAACCTCCTACTAGTCCACCACTAGTCCAACAGTCACATGATGCTAATAACTATGCACTAAACACTGGGTTAGTTGTTCACATTAAAGGAGTGATATTGTATTTTGGCAAGAAAACCTTTCTCACCTTTGCTCTGCTGACCAGTGCCATTGTACTGGGATGGTAGGAGCCCCGGAGCATCACAGTAGACCAGTCCGGCCTGGTATCAGCTCTTGGTCCTCCCAGTCCTGCTAAAGGTACTGGCACTATAATTCCTCTTGTTGCATCACGTCCTGAGGGGATTACTGGCTGAGGCATGGCGGCAGGCTCTTGGGTGCCAGGACTGCAGGATATCTGTTTTTCAATATTTTCACTCACTATGTAGTTAGATAGATAGACAGATAGGTAGATTACATGACTAAATTACGACATTGAAGTAAATTACTGTGATACAGACTAATTGTTACGGCTTTAACATTTTGACAGCAGAAATTAAACTTGAAGCCACTTGAAATTCATACCTTGTGGATTTTCTTCTTTCCACTCATGTTGTTCTGATTCTTTCCACTGCCATGCTCCACATGGCCCACGTTTCTTTTTCACAAGGAAAGACCTTGGCATCCTTTAAATCTGTCACTTCTTGGTTTTCTTCTATTTCCTGACCTCTCTCTTATTTAAACGTTGCCCCCTGATCCTGTCACAGTGCTAAGAGATTTAATTTGCTAATGTCCAGTGTTCTGCTCTTACAAGTGCAACCATCTCCTTTGACAGTCAGCAAGTAGAGTGTCCTAGTAAAATCACAGCACTCATTTTCATAACACTCTCTGGAAAGGATGGTGAATGTTTTAGCTCTGGTAAAGGATGGGCGGTTGGAGCGTCACTCTTAGCAGGAGTACACCTGTGCTGATTGTGCGTGTGTGCCATTTTAACTGGTCCTCCACCAGTTTTGCATGTCAGGTAGTGAGAATCCGGGGAGCTTCACATTCAAGTGGCCCTTGGCATGCAAATTTTTGGATCTGGACCAAGCCCTGGCCCCAGACAAAGGGCATGGCCTAAGTAACAGGAGCAAGCACAGTGGAGCCACAGCCTTAACTGCTAGGTAAATCAGCCCTTTCTCTTTTTTATGGCTTTTCTGTTGCAGTTGTTTGAAGGAATTATAGAGCTTCTTTGAACGCATACAAAGGACATTCATACTCAATAAAAAAGATGGCAAGCACTTGCAGTCTATTGACTGAATTGTTTACATAATTGCATATATGATGGCACCTTTTGTGTTGTCCCCTGGTACTTGCACAGTGAATATAGGAATAATTTACACCCTCTGTAGCACTGAACAGAAAAGCATTATATGGAAATATATGACAGTGAAAAAAGTATCCAGTATCCAGAAGTCTGTTAGATACTGATTAGGCAACATGAACATATAGAAAAGATTTTCCCTCAGTCTTGTGAGAACTGTAACAACAATTAATTTTGCTGATTTACAATCCCCCTTTGCTGCAGATAAACAAATGGACCCAAATTATGCCAGAACCACTAGAAGGTAAAGAAGCAAACTGCCCACTCTTGTCCAATTGTCTGCAGTTGGTGTATGTTTAACAGGAAAATGAACTGCATGTATCTTATTTCACTGGGCGTGCATAACAAATTCAAACAGTCTGAGTGTAAGTCAGAGTCTAAACCTCATCATGCAAATCTCAGTAGAGGTCACTCCAAGACCATCAGGAGGATCATGTAGTATAAACTGTACAGTAGTACAAACACAGATCTGCTCTACCTATCTGCTACATTTATGTGCTGTAAGTCCCATATTTTAACTGCTTACTAAGCATTTATATTGTAGATATTGGTCATTGAATATGAGGGTTCAGAAAGTGATGAATGTAATGCAAATCTGGAAAACACAACTGCAAAGTCTGTATTTATTTCACTTTATAAAGGAGGATAAGCATATATTGTCCTACTTTACTCAAGATATTAATTTGTGTAAGTAAAATATCTTCAGACAGACTAATTGAATTCAGATTTTGATAATAAATCTTTTGCTGTGTAATGTTAGTGTTTGTATTGTTAGTGTATTGTTGTATTGTTAGTGTTTCCTAAATGTGCTTTAAGGCTATTGACTATACTGTGAGGTTCCCTTCTGAAGCTGCACTCTAACTGTATGCAAAGCACATGCCTGTGTGCAGCAGCATGAAAATTAAATGGTAACAAGGCAGCTCCACATTATTTTGCAGTAAACAAAAAACTGTCCGTTTGAATAATATCTAATACCTATCACTCTGTCTACTCACTGACGTGTCAGTATAGTACAGAGTGAAAGAAAAAGCCACAGATTAAGATATTCAAACACAGCCTTCCTCAGAGGATAGTCACTGTTGCAAGTTTTGACAAATGCATATTAAACTTGAAAACATTTGAAGATTAAAAAAGGTAACCTTCATGTCAGTAACAAGAGGAGACTTGATAGCTTTCTTTCTTTCTTTACATTTAGGTGAACGGCTTGTCTGAACTTGAACATGAATGTAAAAGAGACTGAGTTTAGCTGTTCATGTGTGTCATGGTTAGCCACGCCCTTGTTTTCTTTTTCAGTTGGATGTAAAAGTGTGCTTGTGCATTTGTCTGTTGATTGATAGCAACTAATCTTTAGTAACTGAAACCACAATTTAGAGTTAGGAACATTTTATCAGCTGACATTAATGCATTGTATGAGGTACAAGGCTGCATAATTACTTCCCCAGGCTTTATATTACCTTTCACTGTATATGTATTGTGTCATAAGAGCTTTTTTAGTTTAGCCATTCAGTTAGTTTTGGACAGTTTCTCATATAGTGCTGCATATTGTATATACTCTCTCTCGATCGCTCCAACAAACATATCGATTCAAACTGACAATAACTGAGCTACAGTTCATTTGTCATTTGTTTGTCACTGTGAAATTTATATTTTACAACAATTTCATTCATTTGCAAATTTTTTAAATGTAAAAAAAAAAAAGCTGTAACAATGTTTAAAAATCATACATTGTCTTTTCTGGTTATGTTATGACATCTTACCTTAAGAAAATGAAACATCTTGCATTCCTCTTTAATCAAAATTTGAGTCAAATCACAAATATCGATCCATATGATTATGTCAAGGCCTAGCGCTGTCTAGTCTTCCTGCTTGAGACTCTTTCATGGATGTCTGCCACTATGATGGTCCCTGGATCTTGTTCAGGGAGGTTATTGTGGTCTGCTCTTAGATCCACTAACCACTGAGCAATGTTTCATCCTTTTCCCATATTCTCTTCCAGTATTGCTCTTTCTCCAGCCTTGGCAGGGCTGTTCTAATTTCTAAGGCCACAGATACGGACTGCTTATTGTACTTCTTAAGCATCCCTTTCTTCATCACATCTTTTAACAGCTCTGGCAGTTAGTTGGCTGTCCTTTGTTCTGCCTTTATCTTGGCCTCTAGTTTCCTTCACCATAGAGGGTACTGCTTCTTGTGGCTGTTATCTTTTCAGTTGGTTGGTTTCAGTAACAGTAGCCGTAAGGATTGGACATAAATACTGCATTCACATCTTCTAGTTACTGCTGAAATCTCAATTTACAAAGAACCCAGAGTGGCGAACAAGTAAGATCAAATTTAATTGCTGACTATATTATGATTTTTAAAAGACAAATTAGTTGATTTAAGAAATTTTAAATGACTGTGTTTGGTAAGAGGGTCTGCAAATCAGGGATTATTTCTGTAAACACACTTGGTTTTGGCCTTGGTGTTGATCACCTAGTGCAGTGGTGTCCAAACCCAGTCCTCGAGAGCCGGTGTCCTGCAGGTTTTAGATGTGTCCTTGACAGTGTTGGGTAAATTACTTTAAATGAGTAACTTAGTTACATTACTACTTACTTCTATCAAAAGTAACTCAGTTACTTCAAGTTACTCATTACTTTCAAAGTAACTAGTTACTAGGAAAAGTAACTTTGGTTTTACTCTGAATTCTCTTGTTAATGTGTTGCTTCTGTAACTGGATACCCAGCAAGACTGCCAGTCTTCTAGCTTGCTTACTTGCCACAAGTGCACTGTGCCACCTACTAATAGAAAGGAAAAAATAATGTGCATATTTCCACGAGAGAAATTCCACACCTGGACTGTCGTTGACCGCTGCCATGATTCGAGCCTACATCACAGCGTCATGTGCGCTTTTTACATCCAACACAAAAACTGCAGTCGTGGTGCTTTCGATTGTACTCAGAACTCGGAAATTCTGCCTTCCGAATAGGAAGATGTAGGTAACACCAGACTGCAGATGAGCTGCATACAGGGCTGGACTGGGACAAAAAAATCGGCCCAGGCAGTTTGACTAGAGAGCAGCCCGCCATTATAGGAAAAAGCCTTTGAATGAAAACAATCGCTGTTGTGACAGTGATGTACACTGTTCTGATGGTATATATGCATCAATCTATCAATCGTTTGTTGTAAGACTCAGATAATTATTTTTTAAAAGCTAGATATTTTAAATGAGAATAAGAAAGAAAAGTACTTCTTTGTGCCCCCCTCTCCCTGTTAATGCCCTACCTGGCCCCCTGGCAAAACTTTGCTAGGTCCGACCCTGCACAGTTACCAGCTGTCAGCTACGTAAAAAAATTATTATGGTGTTATTTGTCTCTCAGAAACGGTTTATAACTTCCCTTCAACTCATTCAAGTCACCTAAAAAGTAAACCTGTTTCTCCATCACCTGTTGAGCTCTGATGACTCAGTAAGAACATCTCCTGGTTTCATCTTCATGTTTCCCTCTCACCAGATAACCAAACCGATATCATGACCAGCAGCTTTTACGGCTGTGGCTCCAGCAAACATCAGCTGATACTGGAAGGTAATATTAAATAAATTCTAACAGCTGATCAAGCTTAAACGTGCTGCTGTTGTTTAACGCGACCTCCGCTGGTTTCTTGTTTCTGGCACAAAGTGGGCGATAAACAAACAAGAGAGACGGGAGTTGCGACAGAAAAGCCGATCAGCTGGTCATTGATCAGTTTCATGATTGAAGTAGAAACAGTTAGTTTCTCTTTGTGTTTTTCTACCCCTGTATTTAAGTTCCCTCACCCTTTGTGTTCCATGCTGCGTGTCTTATGTTATCAAGTTTGTATTATCGTGTCTGTCACATTAACCTAACCCAGGTTTTATGGACTGCCTGCCTGCAGACTTAAAGAACTTTGCTACAGCCACTATCTCCTCTGCCTCACCATCATCGTCAGAGCAGCAGCTGCCCAGTGTGCAGGCTGAATCACCCCAGCCTGTCATGGTCCTGGGCCATGTTGGCCCAGTATTCTTAGTTTTTGTGTGTTTTGTATTTTGTTCCCTATTTATGCCTTGGTTCCTAGGTTATTCAGTTAAGATGTTCCTTATTTGGTTACCTCCTGTGTGCCCTTGTGTATCTGTGAGCCCTCGCCTTTCCTTGTGTTTTATTCCATGTTTTCCCCAGCCCATTATGCCTGTGTTCTCCCCGTGCTCTCTCTCCTCCTGTCTGAACCTCTGTGTACTTCCTGTTTTACTTTACAGTCTCTCGTCAGTATGCGTCATGCTGTGTTCACTCCTGCCCTGTCTCGTTATGATTATCTGTGTCAGCTGTGTTCCCTGTGTGCTCCCACTTCCCTCGTTAGCCCTCTGTGTATTTATGTGTATGTCTCCATCAGTTCAGTGTCGCGTGGTCAATGTCTCCTCCCCGAACCTCTGTGTCTTTCTGTGTTCCCTCGGTCTTCTGTTAGTATTCCCAGTTTAGTTCTGTTTCGTTTTAAGGCCTGCAATAAAGCAGTGATTTTGAGTTCAGTTCCTGTCTCCGTGAGTTTTGCGTTTGGGTCCTCATCTGCCTCCACACAGCCAGTTCATGACACAGCCCTGCGGTGATGCAGCTCTTTCTTCGCCGGCTACGGGAGTACGAGTCGGCTTATCCAGTCTCTCACCTGTGTCCATGCCTGTGTCACCACTGCAGCAGACAAGTGCTGCATTTTCTTCACCTCAACCGGTGGCTGCTTCCAGCACTACATTCATCTCAGCCGTAGCGGCACCGGCCTCCACAACCACGGCTTCCAGGAGGAGGCGGCGTCCAAGTCGTCACCACGGCTCACAGCAGCATGAGTTGGGAGATTATATTCTGAATCCACGTGTGTTTTTTAAGGAGAACAAACACTGCCTTAAAGGTTCATGGGCATGTTTATGAAATGACTGAAAAATCACCAGCCAAGTCTTCCACGGAACATCTTATCCCTCTGCACAATTACCTAGCATCCTTGTGTATTGATCATGCTACGCCCCCCGAACTAATAAACTGTGGACTTTTGTGCAGTCACCCTCCAGGTCGACCCCCTGATCCGCCTGACTGCGGACTCCTATGCCCTTGTGTTTGGACTGAGTGCTTCGGATTCCTTGTTTTTTGTGGTTTTGTTTCAGTTCTGAAACATGAATCAGTTCTGATGGACACGCATGGCCAGCTGTGCAGAAACCTCTGGAAGAGACTGAGCAGGGCCAGCAGGTGTGGAAACCTCTTGCTGTTGTTGAAGCTCAGGTTGAGGACTGGGCTTTGTGTCCCTTGGAACTGGAACAGGTGGTGGAATTGGCCGAACCCTAGTCGTCCCCACCCGAGGAACAGATACAGGTGCGGGGACTGGTTGGGTCCTGGCTACCTACCCTCAGCCGTGGTGCAGGGACAGGTGCAGGAGGAAACGTACACCACGCATTTTAGTCACATGATGCAGTCATGTGACCAATTCAACTAAGATGGCAGACGGCACTGTATAGCTATTGTTTTGTTTGCTCTCAATTTTGACTGCCCTATTAAAGATTAATATCAGCTTTTACATGCTCTAGATAGCTCGCTTGCTTTTGCAACTTTCACTCTTGTGTTACTTGCAGCAACAACTCCACCTCATTGTCAGTCCATTTAAAAAACTCTGTGCTTTTCCTTGACAAAGTTTCAAATAGCTGGAAAGTAAATAAACAGCAGACAGAAATGACGCAGGTTCACCCGAGGAACAGGAACAGGTGAAGAGGGAGGCAGGGTCCGAGCCACCCTGTGAGCAGGAACTGGCTGACAGAGAGGTGTTGTTATAGTGACAGCAATGTCACAGGTGTGAATGTCCTAAATAGGAGCCTGAGATGGCAGAACAGTTTTTTGGGATTCAGGCTGATAAAAAACAGTCTTAAGTTTTGACAGGCTATCGGTGTGTTGAAGAGTCACTGGATTATTAGCAGAAGAAACAGGAGTCTTTTTGTGATGAGCAGGATTAAAAAAACTCAGTTTCACTCAACACCGGTGAGTGCTCCGACTGCTCCAAATGATAAAAGCGGCAGTGGTGTAAGACTCGTCTCCTGTTGGCTTTGATGTATCTTCATGGCACAGGTCTTATTCTGTCATGGTCCTATTGAGGGGATGGAGAAGAGAAGACCCAAACAGGTTAATTGAGGATGTGGACAGTGTTTTTTGTGAAGACAGAACAAACGCAGCATGGGACTGACTGAATGACTGGCTGGGACACAGCGGGATTGACATTGAGGGTTTAAATACAGCCCCCAACAGGGAACTAAGATCAACAGTCCACAGCCTATGCAGGTGGCCTTGAGGAATAGGGCAGAGAGTCAGTTCGTTCTCGTTATCATATCTCCTGGAAGAATGTTGTTGTTTTCCTCGGCGTCAACCTTCACGCAGCTGGCGCCATCGGGGGTGGGGGTATAGCCGCATTAGAGATGGAGGTAACTGGTTTAGGTCGAACGAACTGCATCCATTTTATACTCGTTCTAATGTCCATCACTGGTCTCCAGGTGTATCTCTCCTTTAAGAGCCATGAGCACCTCCAAGATCTTTCCCATATTTCGTTCTGTAAGAACAGTCTGAGCACTCACTGCTCGTCCCACAGTTTCGATCAGAGTGGCTAGCCTTGTGGGGTTTTGAATAGCAGTCACTGCTTTATTCAATTTCCGATAAGCCAGGGCCAAGCCAGCTCCAAACAGCAAGAACCCTGTTATCATGGTTCCGAATAAGTAGATGTCTTCAATGTCCTCGATGACGCTACCACCCTTCCATCGTGTATCCAGCAGGGAACGTCCTTCCGGGACACTCGGGCTCTCCCGAACCCAGGCTTCTGGTCGAGAATAGCGTGTCATTTGCATTAAGGGACCAGTTTATCAAATCCATAGTTCTTCTTTAGTTTTAGAGAACAAGAGCCAGAATGAGAGGCTCTCTCAGGGTTAGAGTCAGACAAGACAACGACATAGAAGCAGCAGCAGGGAAGCTAAGGGAAGGAGAGGGTGAAAGATGCGTCTGCCTACTCCAAGAGCCAGAAGAGAAGGGGGAGTTCAACTCCAGTGTGTGTGGGATGTGATGCTCCTCAGCCTCACCAGCTGTTGCCTATACGTCAGGAAGCTGGTGACCCACTGACAGGTGTTGGCAAGGATAGTGAACTGAAGAAGGTAATTGACGAAAGAGGTAAGTGACGGAAGTGACGGACAAGGTAAGCGACGCTGTCGTCAAAAAGACTTCGCCCGGCAGATTCCCCCGGCACAACATCGCCAGCCGGCAAAGATATTGTCGACATACTGGAGTCAATCGACCAACGATTGTCCAGTTTCAATGCAAGGCTGTCCTTGGTGGAGATTCTTCACCGCGAATTTAAATCCTTGCGAGAATCCCTGGAGTTCAGCCGGCAGCAGGTGGAAACGCTCGCTGCTGAAAATGCCATGCTAAGGGAGTCGGTGAAATGTCTCACAGACAATGTTACCCAGCTAAATAGAGAAAATAAAAAAATAAAAGAAACAGTTATTGATCTACAAGCTTGTGGCATGCGTGATAATTTCGTATTTTCTGGTATTCCAGAAGCTGCTGGAGAAGACGCGGAGACTATGGTAAAAAGCTTAATCAAAACCCACTTGAAGCTGCCGGAGAACACGGTGAAGAACATCGCCTTTGATAGGGTGCATCGCATCGGCCCCATGCAGGGCTGCGACCGGGAGACCACGTCCTATTGTGGCCAAATTCGGCCACTTCAAACAAAAGGAACAGGTGAAAAGCAGGGAATTAAAAGGAACGGACTTCAGCGTGAATGACCAGTTCCCCAAAGAGATCCTGGAACGATGCAGGGTCCTCTTCCCAATCCAACGCGGCTTCACCCAGAAGGGCTCCTGCGCTGTCATTGCTGTGGACCGGCTGTACGTGGACGGACAGCTTCATCGCGACCCCAATATCACTCCGTGGCTGTATTAATTTCACACCAGATAAGAATCCGCTACACCTTTTTCATATCCACTCACACTAACTTGCATTAAGTTAAACATCTGTTTAACTTAATGCCAAGGTGTGAGCCAAGGTGTGAAACTGGGCGTGGGTCCCAATCACGCCCAGTTTCACACCTTGGCTCAGGCGATTAGAGGATCATCAGGGGGTCCTTTTGTCCCTCTGTGGGGGGTTACTCCCACTAGGTTTATATCTGGGACTCTCCACCATTTGACCTTAGAACTGAAGAAGCTTCTCGGATGAGAGGTGAAACGTCTTCAAGCAACTTAAAGAAGTCCAGACGCTTTTCTTTGCAAGCTCCTTTGACTGCGATGACCTGGATGACTGAGAACCTTCACAGACACATTGTTGGAAATCAAAGAAAAGGGCAGACTTCCATCAAATATGAATTCTGCAAACATTAATCTCCTGCTAAAACCAGGCAAAGACCCTGTATATCCCTCAAGCTGTCGTCCAATATCCCTTATAAATGTAGACCTTAATATAATCTGCAAAGCTCTCTCAAAGAGACTAGAGAAAATAACCCCCCTCTTAATTCATCCTGACCAAACTGGTTTCATAAAAGGTAGGCACTCATCAACAAATACACGTAGATTACTTAATTTGATAGACTACTCACACAGTAAAAACCTTGAAACTACAATATTTTCTTTAGATGCAGAAAAAGTATTTGACAGAGTTAACTGGAAATTTCTATTTGCAACTTTACACAAATTTGGTTTTGGATCCTCTTTCATTAACTGGTTAAAAATATTATATAATTCCCCAACAGCTTGTGTCAAAACAAATGACCAAACATTCTCCAGCTTATGTCTCCTGAGGGGCACCAGGCAGGGATGCCCACTCCCCCCTTCACTGTTTGCAATTTTTATTGAACCACTAGCAGCAGCAATTAGACAGAATTCAGTAATTAAGGGCATAAAATGCAAGAACGTGGAACATAAAATCAGCCTTTATGCGGATGATGTGTTACTTTTTCTCCAAAACTCACAAACCAATATCTCTGGGGTGATTGAATTGATAAACTCTTTTGCAAGAATATCAGATTACTCAATTAACTGGTCAAAATCTACAGTCCTTCCGATTAATTGCTCCTTCCATAATTTTTCTTCTACACCACTGCAATTGGGAAATATAAAATATTTAGGTATTAATGTTTCTCCCAAGCTTGCAGATCTAACAAAATTAAACCATATCCCACTTTTAAAGAAGGTAGAAGGCGATCTGGCTAGATGGAAATGTTTACTCATATCACTCATGGGAAGGGTTGTTGCTATAAAAATGATGGTCTTACCAAAAATAAATTATTTATTCTCAATGATCCCAACTAAACCGCCACAAGATTGGTTCAGATCTCTAGATTCATACATGTCCAAATTCCTTTGGAAAGATAAACCCCCACGTATAAGCTTAAAAACACTACAAAAGACCAAGGATAAAGGAGGATTAGAACTACCTAACTTTCAGCAGTCAAAGGAGCTTGCAAAGAAAAGCGTCTGGACTTCTTTAAGTTGCTTGAAGACGTTTCACCTCTCATCCGAGAAGCTTCTTCAGTTCTAAGGTCAAATGGTGGGGAGTCCCAGATTTAAACCTAGTGGGAGTATCCTCCCAAACAGGGACAAAAGGACCCCCTGGTGATCCTCTAATCGTCTGAGCCAAGGTGTGAAACTGGGTGTGCACAGAAAAGAAGATCAGACACCAGCGAGGGAGGATAAGAAGGACAGACGCAACAACATTGTCATCCCCTATGTAGCCAGTGTATCAAAAAAACTCAGTTGAGTTTTCTCCAAGCATGACATCCCAGTGCATTTCAGACCCAGCAACACGCTCAGACAAAAACTGGTTCACCCGAAAGACAAAACTCCAAAACACAGACTTAACAATGTGGTGTATGCTGTACAGTGCAGCAAGGAATGCTCAGACCTCTACATTGGAGAGACCAAACAGCCACTTCACAAGCGCATGGCACAACATAGAAGAGCCACCTCCACAGGACAAGACTCACCAGTCCATCTGCATCTTAAGGATAAAGGACACTCTTTCGAGGATGCCAATGTTCACATTTTGGACAGAGAGGACAGATGGTTTGAAAGAGGAGTGAAAGAAGCCATCTATGTCCACTGTGAGCGACCATCTTTGAACAGAGGCGGTGGATTACGACACCAACTGTCTGCCATCTATAATCCAGTTTTGAGTTCCCTCCCCAGACGCCTTAATGCCCACTCACATCCTGGGCCATCTGACCTCAGGAATTCGCATGATAAGGTGGGGCCAGGTCTCACAATGAGCTCACCTGAAACCCTGGCTGATTGGGACCCACACCCAGTTTCACACCCTGGCTCAGGCAATTAGAGGATCATCAGGGGGTCTTTTTGTCCCTCTTTGGGGTCATACTCCCACTAGGTTTAAATCTGGGATTCCCCACCATTTGACCTTAGAACTGAAGAAGCTTCTCGGATGAGAGGTGAAACATCTTCAAGCAACTTAAAGAAGTCCAGACGCTTTTCTTTGCAAGCTCCTTTGACTACAATGACCTGGATGACTGAGAACCTTCACAGACCTAACCTTCAGCACTACTTCTTAGCCAACAGGCTTCAGTTTATCTCAGGATGGCTAAAACATATCTTCTTAGATGAACCTTGGCTAGATGTAGAACAAGCACTTTGCAATAATCTAGAGATTTCAGATCTACCATTTATCAGCTCAAGTCTTCATTAATCCCATGCAAACGTACACCTATCTGGAACAACCCTGACATATTACAAAACAATAATATGATAAACTTTTCAGATTGGAGTGGTAAAGGAATCAAATATTTAGAACATATATTAGAAGGAACAGAATGTATTTCATTTGACAGACTAGTTACACAATATGGGATCAACAAGAAAAGATTTTTAGAATATCAACAAATTAAATCCATAGTAAAGAATTTTTTTAAACCAGGTTAAAGTTGAACTACAAACACCACCAAGTGTGGTTCAATTTCTTAGTCTTAAAACCCCCAAATTACTTTCCAAAATATACAGAATGCTTTCTAAAACAGATGAATCAATATCACTTCCTATTGCAAAATGGGAAGCGGATTTATCAGTTAACTGAGACCAAAACTTCTGGTCTCATATCTGCTTAAAGACCTTTGATCTAATTAGAAATCCCAGTCTTCAATTAATTCAATACAAAATACTACATAGAGTGCACTATACAGGTCATCGGATGTCAAGATGGGTTTTACGTCTACCAACAACTACTCACACTGCCAAACCAATTCACTGGACAATTATATCCACGCTTTCTGGTTCTGTCCACCAGTTCAGAATTTTTGGCGCAAGATATGTGAAGACTTATCAAAGTGTCTGAAATGTAACATTCCAACTTCCTCTTTAGTGTGTTTGTTGGGCAGCTTAGATAATGTCACTACAGAAAAGAATATACAGTATCCCATATGGTTTTCACTGCCCTATGCATAGCCAAGAAAACAGTCCTCATGAACTGGAAAAATAAAAATAATCTGTGGGGAGGGTCTGTGCTGACGGACGTGGGTTACTGACCTGGTAGTCTGGCTGCCCCTGGGTGGGTTCGGGACTGGCGAGATGTTCTGGGGGCGCTTCGTCTCTGGGCTGGGGCTCTGGCTGGGCCTCGGGGGCTTGGGTCCTGGTTGGTGTGTTGCCGGGGTTGTGGGCGGGTGGGTGTATGGGGGCCCAGTCCTGGTGCAGGGTGCCACCGGTGCATCGAGCCACCTGGGGGGCTCTTCAACTGGTGGGGGAGGTTGTTACATCTTGCAGGAGCTCTCCTCTCTTCAGGAACTCACTCTGCAGGAGGGGGAGATACAGGAGAGGTGGAGGAAGATCTGGGCGTCTATTGTCTTGTGTAGTCTGGATGATGAGTGGCTGACGGGGTGGGTGCAGTTTTCTCTGAGGTGGGGTCGGGCGGGCTGTCCCGGGCTCTGTGGGGCCGGGCGGCGCTGCTGTACTGGGCCCCGGTCTAGATGGGCCTGGGCCCCCTTTCCCTGGCGGGTTGCAGAGTATGGGGGTGCCTACTGGGGTCAGCGGGGGAGCTGGCCCCAGGGAGGGGTCACTTGCCCCTCCCTTCCTTCCCTCCCCATCTCCAGCTGCCTCCCTCTTCCCGCTCCACCACAATCACCCAGACATGCAATTCAATTCAATTCAATTCAATTCAATTCAATTTTATTTATATAGCGCCAAATCACAACAAAAGTCGCCTCAAGGCGCTTCATAGATACAGAGAAAAACCCAACAATCATATGACCCCCTATGAGCAAGCACTTTGGCGACAGTGGGAAGGAAAAACTCCCTTTTAACAGGAAGAAACCTCCGGCAGAACCAGGCTCAGGGAGGGGCGGCCATCTGCTGCGACCGGTTGGGGTGAGAGAAGGAAGACAGGATAAAGACATGCTGTGGAAGAGAGACAGAGGTTAATAACAGATATGATTCAATGCAGAGAGGTCTATTAATACATAGTGAGTGAGAAAGGTGACTGGAAAGGAAAAACTCAATGCATCATGGGAATCCCCCGGCAGCCTACATCTATTGCAGCATAACAAAGGGAGGATTCAGGGTCACCTGGTCCAGCCCTAACTATATGCTTTAGAAAAAAGGAAAGTTTTAAGCCTAATCTTAAAAGTAGAGATAGTGTCTGTCTCCCGAATCCAAACTGGAAGCTGGTTCCACAGAAGAGGGGCCTGAAAACTGAAGGCTCTCCCTCCCATTCTACTTTTAAATACTCTAGGAACAACAAGTAGGCCTGCAGAGCGAGAGCGGAGCGCTCTAATAGGGTGATATGGTACTACAAGGTCATTAAGATAAGATGGGGCCTGATTATTTAAGACCTTGTATGTGAGGAGCAGGATTTTGAATTCAATTCTGGATTTAACAGGAAGCCAATGAAGGGAAGCCAAAACAGGAGAAATATGCTCTCTCTTTCTAGTCCCTGTCAGGACTCTTGCTGCAGCATTTTGGATTAGCTGAAGGCTTTTCAGTGAGTTTTTTGGACATCCTGATAATAATGAATTACAGTAGTCCAGCCTGGAAGTAATAAATGCATGAACTAGTTTTTCAGCGTCACTCTGAGACAGGATATTTCTAATTTTAGAGATGTTGCGCAAATGGAAGAAAGCAGTCTTACATATTTGTTTAATATGTGCGTTGAAGGACATGTCCTGGTCAAAAATGACTCCAAGGTTCCTCACAGCGTTACTGGAGGCCAAGGTAATGCCATCCAGAGTAAGAATCTGATTAGATACCATATTTCTAAGATTTTCAGGGCCGAGTACAATAACCTCAGTTTTATCTGAATTAAGAAGCAGAAAGTTAGCGGCCATCCAGGTCTTTATGTCTTTAAGACATTCCTGCAGTTTAACTAATTGGTGTGTGTTATCTGGCTTCATGGACAGATAGAGCTGGGTGTCATCTGCATAGCAGTGAAAATGTATGCTATGTCTTCTAATGATGCTGCCTAAGGGAAGCATGTATAATGTAAACAGAATTGGTCCTAGCACTGAACCCTGTGGAACTCCATAATTAACCTCAGCGTGTGAAGAGGACTCTCCATTTACATGCACGAATTGGAGTCTATTAGATAGATATGATACAAACCACTGCAGTGCAGTACCTGTAATACCTACAGCATGTTCTAATCGCTCTAATAGGATATTATGATCAACAGTATCGAACGCTGCACTGAGGTCTAGCAGGACAAGCACAGAGATGAGTCCACTGTCAGAGGCCATAAGAAGATCATTTGTAACCTTCACTAAAGCTGTTTCTGTGCTGTGCTGAGCTCTGAAACCTGACTGAAACTCTTCAAATAAACCATTCCTCTGCAGATGATCTGTTAGCTGTTTGACAACTACTCTTTCAAGGATTTTTGATATGAAAGGAAGGTTGGAGATTGGCCTATAATTAGCTAAGACTGCTGGGTCTAGAGATGGCTTTTTGAGTAAAGGTTTAACTACAGCCAGCTTGAAGGCCTGTGGTACATAGCCGATTATTAGAGATAGGTTGATCATATTTAAGATCGAAGAATTAATTAATGGCAGGACTTCTTTGAGCAGTTTTGTAGGAATGGGGTCTAAAAGACACGTTGATGGTTTGGAGGAAGTAATTATTGAAGTTAACTCAGAAAGATCAATTGGAGAAAAAGAGTCTAACTTAATATCAATGGTACTAAGAGTAGCTGTAGATAATATTACATCTGTGGGATGATTATTGGTAATTTTTTCTCTAATGATAAAAATTTTATTTGTGAAGAAGTTCATGAAGTCATTACTAGTTAACGTTAAAGGGATTGTTGGCTCAACAGAGCTCTGACTTTTTGTCAGCCTGGCTACAGTGCTGAAGAGAAACCTAGGGTTGTTCTTATTTTCTTCAATCAGTGATGAATAGTAAGATGTTCTGGCTTTGCGGAGGGCTTTCTTATAAAGCAGCAAACTATTTCTCCAGGCTAAATGATGATCCTCTAGATTTGTGACACGCCATTTCCTCTCCAGATTACGAGTCATCTGCTTTAGGGTACGTGTTTCAGAATTATACCACGGAGTCAGGTACTTCTGATTAGAGACCTTAGTTTTCACAGGAGCTACAGTATCCAGAGTCGTACGTAGTGAGGAGGTGAAATTATTAACAAGATAATCGACCTCTGTTGGGGTAGCGTTCAGATAGCTACTCTGCTCTGTGTTGGTACAGGGCATTGAAGATGATAACAGTGGGTGGATTATATTCTTAAACTTAGTTACAGTGCTTTCAGAAAGACATCTACTTTGATAAAGTCTACTCTTCACCGCTGTGTAATCAATTATTGTAAAAGTAAATGTTATCAGGAAATGATCAGACAGGAGAGGGTTTTCAGGAAACACTGTTAAATGTTCAGGTTCGATGCCATATGTTAGAACAAGATCTAGAGTGTGATTAAAGTGGTGGGTGGGTTCTTTTACATTTTGAGAGAAACCAATTGAGTCTAATAACAGATTAAATGCCATGTTGAGGCTGTCATTTTTAGCATCTACATGGATGTTAAAATCACCCACAATAATTATTTTATCTGAGCTCAGAACTAAATTAGATATAAAGTCTGAGAAATCAGACAGAAACTCTGTGTAAGGCCCAGGTGGACGATAGATGATAACAAGTAAGACTGGTTTCTGAGTTTCACAGCTGGGGTGGACAATGTTAAGCATCAGGCTTTCAAATGAATTAAAAGTCTGTCTTGGTCTTTCATTAATTAATAGGCTGGTGTGAAAAATTGCTGCCACACCGCCCCCTCGGCCTGTGCTTCGAGATTTCTGGTAGTTAGAATGGCTCGGGGGTGTTGATTCATTTAAACTAACATAATCATCCTGCTGCAACCAGGTTTCTGTAAGGCAGAGTAAATCAATTTGTTGATCAATTATTAAGTCATGTACTAACAGAGACTTGGAGGAGAGAGACCTAATATTTAATAATCCACATTTCACTGTTTTACTCTTTGGTTCAGATGTGGATACTGTATTGTTCTTTCTTTGTGATTGTTTATGTTTAAGTTGTTTGTTGCTGGTTTTTAGTTTGTTTTTTGTCTTTTTGGAAGCTGACACAGTCTCTATGGAGATGGGTTTTTGGGGGGTAGCAGGAGGAGAGAAGCTGCAGAGAAGCGTGTAAGACTGCAACTCTGCTTCCTGGTCCCAACTCTGGATAGTCATATTTTGGGGGGTTTAATAAATTTGTCCATATTTCTAGAAATGAGAGCTGCTCCATCCAAAGTGGGATGGATGCCATCTCTCCTAACAAGACCAGGTTTCCTCCAGAAGGTTTGCCAATTATCTATGAAGCCCACATCGTTTCTGGGACCCACATCGTTTCTGGGACGTTGCAGGGCCTTGCGGTAAAGATGTGTCACCAGGGTGCAGGGGAGGCATCCCCCTCTGTCCCCTACTGGCTGCCTGTGCCTCAATTTTATCTCACAACTTAGACATTCACATTACTCACACTCTCATAACACATACATATAGGATCTTGGGGGTGGGCACGCTACACGGAATCCAAAAGCCCATCAGGGTGTACACCTCACCCCTGGCGTCGTTGCCCACCTCTCAATTTTAAATACACGTAGACATTGAGGGCTAGCAGGAGGGGCTATGCGCTTAGGAGGGGCGATCATGGCTGAAGAGTTGGAAGTTCCCCTTGTAATCGGAAGGTTGCCGGTTCGAGCCCCGGCTCGGACAGTCTCGGTCGTTGTGTCCTTGGGCAAGACACTTCACCTACCGCCTACTGGTGTTGGCCAGAAGGGCCGATGGCGCGATATGGCAGCCTCGCTTCTGTCAGTCTGCCCAGGGCAGCTGTGGCTACAACTGTAGCTTCCCTCCACCAGTGTGTGAATGTGTGTGTGAATGGGTGGATGACTGGGTGTGTAAAAGTGTGTAAAGCGCTTTGGGGTCCCTAGGGGGGACTAGTAAAAGCGCTATACAAATACAGGCCATTTATCATTTACCTGCTACTCTCTGGCAGGTAGCTCCATGCCCTCCTGGGTTTTAAAGGCACCTTAGAACACACATGCATCAACACTACATATGAGCGGGCGGAGGGAGGTTTGGAGTCTTCACACACCCCCGTTCTCTGCGGCCTGCTGGAGCGGGGGGGGCTACCCTGCCCAGATACACCTGCATCCACACACCCACACACACCCACACACACATACCTGCAAGCAGGGAGAACGAGGGACAGCAACACCATCAGCAAAACACATCTAATATAATACAAGTCCATAACTACTCAGGAACTCTGGGTCACTCAGATCCAGGTGTGCGATGTATGTGGGAAGACAGTTAAATACTATGGAAACACAACAAACCTTGTTACAAAAAAAAGTCGATAGCTGGCTCTCACTCAATGGGAATTAGTTCTTCTGATTCACTATATAGCCCATGGTTTTGCGAATGTCATATCACTAATGGCAGTCCTGTTCGTGTATTAATCACCAGGGGATGCCACATAAAAAGAGATGATGTGTGCCATGTCAGGGGTTAAAAATGGAATGGTATTGTGGTTTTTTCTTTTGTTTTTGCCACAACATGGGAATGACTGCAGTTGTCCATAAGTTGTGCATGTGGTACTTCAGCATCTAGCAGGCCTATTGAAGAGGAGGGAGCATAGAGAGGGTGACTTTTTTTAAGTGGCAGGTAATTTCAAATGCAATGTTTCTATCAGCTAAAAAAACATCATTAAACATACAAACTGTTTGCGTGCAGTTTGTCACAGTGTGATGCTAGCTAAAGGTCCAGCTGCTGTATTTCACAGAGAGAAAAGAAAGAGGATTAAATTTACTCAGAGATGGATAAACAAAAAGACAGGACAGGAGAGGAAGAGGAGAGTTTAGATTTAAAGGTAAGGACTGCTCAGTGGTACTTGATAAACTGGAAATTTAAAGCTAATGTAGCGCCTCTACTCAGGACCAGTACACTCTCACTTCAAATAGAGACCCTAGACATCTTACTAGGTTCAGAATGAGGTTTTGTTTTGGAGACTCACAAAAGGAGTTGGCTTGGAAGTGAATAACTGGGACCTTTGTCTCAGTACCATTTATTAGGGGTGGGGGAAAAATCGATACTGTGTAGTATCGTGATAGTTTGTTTGCTAATAATGTATCGATACAGGGACAGCAGAAATCGATATTTTGTTACAAAAAAGGTTTTTGTGCTCAGAGCATGTTGATCCTTTTTCTGAGCAAGAATCCTGACATTCCTTCACTGTCCAAATGTGTTTAACTTGTTTTTTGGCAGCAATAAACATGACAGTTTACTTCTTTTAATTTAAGACATGTTTTATTTTAATTAAGTTTAAAACTTTTTTATTTAATGTAAAATTATATTTTGTTTTAATTTACTTTCAAATTCTTCAGTTGCTGAATGGGCTGCATAGTTTTCATAAATTGCATAGTTCAGAATAGCTATAATTGTACCAGATGGTTGCATTCAGTTAAGTTGGGACTAAACTGTAATACAAACCGTTCAGTTTGTCAACAATAAAACTGACTGAAATGAGAGAAAGACTGAGTGTGAGACTTTGATATTAGATAAAATGAATATTGATAAAGTTTACCTTTATGTACAGAATCTGAATATCGCAAAATATTTTTAAAAATTGCAATAATATCGTATCGTGTGTTAAGTATTGTGATAATATCGTATCGTGGGATGTATGGTGATTCCCACCTCTACCATTTATATACATATACAACACAATAACCCAAATTGCACACTAATAGTGCATTTTAAAGGTGAATACATGTAAAACAAAACAAAATAAAGACATTCAAATGGAAGATTTATACTGAACTGTATCAGAGCTCTTTGGAATGAATGAAACAGATTAAAGTGTTTCCGTTGTGAAGTTTGAATTGTCCAGTCTGAATTGTCCTTTAAAGTCGTTGAAAACCCAAACAGGTGTACTGTAGGGGAATTGTCAGTGTGCAAACCCTATTATCCGGGTAGGAAAAGTAGTGCATAGGGCTTATCTGAAATCCAGGGTTGCTTGAATCAGTTTCTCAGGCAAATCCCACAATCCGATCGCATGGCTGGCCACACCATTTCAAGATCATCCAGGATCTCAGTTGGGCTGTTCTCACCGTCAGTGGTTCTCCAGAATCCTTCTAGTAGTTCAAAAAACCAATCTGCACAAACAGTGCAGAACAATCAATTTCTTTTCCCATTTTGTCTTCTTAACATGAGCTCATTAACTTCTTTTCCAAATGTATTAATCACAAATGGCATTCCCTTTAGCTTTACCAAGTTACAAGAGTTACAGTAACTTGTTTGTACCAGTATCAACAATTTTATCAAAATTATATCACAACAAAGAACATCAGCAGCTTAAAAAGTAATGTAAACAGTCATAGCAATGAAAGTGACATCCATCCTTAAGGCTTACAAGCAAATGTAACTTAATTCAGTGCAAATACTATTAAACTTGAAATATGCTCATATCTATTCAGACATAACCATTCTAATATAAACAGAGCTAGTGCTTCTACTTGAATACCTCCCCGATCGGAATATGGCTTCGGTGGGGTGGGGGTGTGTTAGGTTTTGTATTGTTGATTGTCATTTATGCTTAGAAATATTTAACCATATATGCCTAGAGGTGTATAATCAATTGTGTAGTGATAGGATGTGTGATCTTTAGCAGGCTACAAAGGCTTGGTGTGTATTCCACACTGGAATGCACACCTACATCCTGGGAGCATGGGAAGAGGTCGTACCTTGTTTTATTGTTTTATGGTAGGATAAACGTAGCTATATCTGTTTTAGTCTAAATGCCTTTTGTTTAGATGAACTGCTGGACTTCCAGACCAGCAGGTTTAGGGAAGTCTTTATGGGGTCACACTCTGACCCCCCCCCCCCCCCCCCCCCCCCACCCCACCCCACACACACACACACACACACACACAGTATTCTTTGTTCACATGTATACCTATGTAGGATGTTATATGTTAATGACCCTGTGCATATTCATGTAACCACAATAAAAGGAGTGCTATGGGGAACCTGGCTGAGAGTCTGATGGAGGTCAAGTGGTGGGACGACACTTGGCTCCAGGCAGGTCTCCCTCATGCATGAGTAACACAAAGAACTTTGCCTACTTGGTGTTCAATGCTTTTGCTGTGTTTTTAAATTGTCTCGTTCCAGCGGTGGGCCTGTGCTAGACAGACCCAACAGGGTGGCTAACAGCTATTAGCAGCTAGCATCGCATCTAGCATTGGCGTCGTTTAGCTCAAAGCACACAACACTTATAACCAGTGTTGGGAAGTAACGGAATACATGTACCGCCGTTATGTATTTAAAATACAAAATATGAGTAACTGTATTCCGTTACAGTTACTGTTTAAAAAGGTGGTATTCAGAATACAGTTACTTTGTTGAAATCAATGGATTACACTGCGGTACTTTCCTGTTTCATTTTGTCGCGGGTCAGGACTGTTTGGGTTTTGTTTGACAGCTACGTTCTGTTGTTCCAGGCGGCAGCGTTACGGTTGCCATGGTTACAGGGCGACGCTCTCTCTCTCTGCGACTGTGCGTTTCCTGGGTGAGAGAGCGCCTTTTCGTTGTTGATGTTGTTGTGCTAAGCTAACAGGCAGAATGCTACAAGCATAGCTCTAAAGAATGTAGCATCATGGGCAGTGTAGTCCGTGTTGCAGGGAGAATGGACTGCCATACACGTTATGGGTCTGAGCGCGAGGAGAGAGAAAAAGGGGAGTGGAAAGGTACGAGTTGTCATCGAGGAAAAACGGGAGCTGGAAGCATGTAAATATAATAATAACCACTTCAGCCAAGAAGAGTGTCTGACGAGCCTAGTTGTAAGTAAGCTATTAAGACTCGACTGTACACCGTGTTCGTGTTTTCCTCCAAAAACAATAAGTTCCGTTGGAGCAGCCTTTCAACGCCTCTCTCTGTCTCTCGCAAGAAAAGTTGACCCACACAACAAAGTAAAGCTATTTTTCGGCTACAAGCCGACAGGGACCCCGCCGTATTAATCAGAGGTCCCTTTACTACAGTTCGGAGTCGCGGACCTTCAGTAATAGTAATAAATCACACAGCAATAGTACATTCACGTTGTTGTAAAAAGCATGATAATATATTAAGTAATCCAAAGTATTCAGAATACGTTACTGTCATTGAGTAACGTAACGGAATACGTTACAGAATACATTTTGGAGCATGTATTCTGTATTCTGTAATAGAATACATTTTAAAAGTAACCTTCCCAACACTGCTTATAACACACTGTAAAAAACAACAGGAGAAGTGAAACAACACGCCAGATTCTCATAGCTCCCGATTGGTTTTTGTTCAAAGGTTTCTGAGCTGAATCGGCTAGTGAAATACATTATCTAACTTAACAGGTAGCTAACAAAAGCACGTGACTCACCGGGATTTTCAGACACAAATAACTTGACAGACGTTATTCCCTTTGTGGTAAGAGTTCGGGGCCTAATAAAAGAGTACCTTATTAGCATTTATACATAAAACAATCTGGTCTCATTAACCGGGTTGCAGTATTGCATACCAAGATACTTTTTCCATGTGCTCCGACACATACTTGACCGCCATCAAAGGGAAGATCTCACAGGAAGAGACAGGTAATACTTCCGGCGCACTAGACGCAAGGTCGTCAGAACACAAAACTGCATCACAGTACCCCCTTGTGACAATAACAGGCTATAGCCTTAGATTACAAAAAGGGATTTTGCAGCCCTGTATTTTACATGGGTTACACTAACATGTAACTCCTCATGTTTTTAAATCAGATATTGGGTCTGTACACGTGACATTATGTTTTTCGTGTTGTTAAATGTGCTGCAAAACAAACTGAGGTAGACTAACTGCTATTTAAAGGCTAAATGAGAATACTCTGCAGGTTAGAGAAGGATAAACAAGTTGGTTTGCTGTACTATGATGGATTTAAAATAAAGAACAGTGTATGTGCCTCACTGGCTGTGGTTTCATGGTCAGAGTAAGGTTACATTAAGTGTAGCAGAAATTCATATGAATTTTAGCTGATGATACTTAGATCCACTGACTGAATTCCACCTTCATATCTTGTTGAATTCAGTTGTGTACATTCACAAAGAGCAGCAGGTCAGCTGATCACAGCATGTACCCTAAAGAAAATCTACTGGAGCTCTCAACAGAAATTATTGTGAGTTATGATTTTTTTCCCCACACTGAGCCATTATAACCAACTTTGGGGGTTCCCCCACCTGCCAACCCCACTTTAACCCTGTTTAGAGCCCACTTTTTCTGTTTAGAGGCAAAGTCATATATATATATATATATATATTGTTCACTCAGGACAAATTGCCTTGGGAAACAAAATCAAAGTAAAATTGCTCCCAGCAACACAACTTTTTTTTTTCTCATAATGTTCTATGGCTCCGTTCCTCTTCACCATCTACACTTCTCCCACATCTCTACCCAGTGCTTTCTGCAGAAGTTCTCTGATGACGCTGCAATAGTCGGCCTCATCACTGATGGGGATGACAAGGAGTACAGAGGACTGACCCAAGACTTTGTGGACTGGTGCCAGCTGAACTACCTCTAGATCAACACCAGTAAAACCAAGGAGCTGGTGGTAGACTTTCGCAGGCACAAACATCCTCCACTGCAACCACTGAACATCCAAGGTATGGACATTGAGGCTGTGGACAGTTACAGGTACCTTGGTGTTCATCTGAACAACAAACTGCACTGGATTCATAATTTAGAAGCCTACTACAGGAAAGGGCAAAGCAGACTGTACCTGCTGCGGAGACTCAGGTCGTTTGGAGTAGAGGGCCCACTCCTGAAAACCTTCTATGACTCTGTGGTGGCCTCAGCTATCTTTTACGGTGTGGTCTGCTGTGGTGGCAACATCTCTGCCGGGGACAGGAAGAGCCTGAACAGGCTGTTCCACAGGGTCAGCTCGATTCTAGGATGCCCTCTGGACCCAGTGGAGGTGGTGAGTGACAGGAGAATGGTGGCTAAGCTGTCATCCCTGATGGACAACATCTCCCACCGCATGCAGGAGACTCTGACAGCACTGAGCAGCTCATTCAGTGGCAGGCTGCGGCACCCACGGTGTGGGACGGAGAGATTTCGCAGGTCTTTCCTCCCCACTGCTGTCAGACTCCACAACAAAGACTCCAACTGATCAAACACACACATCCACACATGTGCAATAACTCTAAGTGCAGTACTCTTTTTCTGACAAAGTTGTATTTTTACTCAGTTGTATAAAGCATTTGTACTCTATTTTTTATCCTACTGTATATTTTATTCTACTGTATATAGTATTTTATTCTATTCTGTACAGTTGGGTACAGTATTTTATTCTTATTGTATTCTAATTTTTGCTATATAACTTTGCACTGTCCACTTCCTGCTGTGACAAAACAAATTTCCCACGTGTGGGACTAAAGGTTTTCTTATCTTATAGTCTGATGTTGTAGTCTTCACACTTCTTTTCTAGTCTGCTTAAGGCCTCAGTCACACTTGAGTTAAAATAGGACAGCAACCTCCATGCAAGGACAACTGGTGGTTGGGGGGGGGGGGGATTGCATTTGCTGTCTGGGACCGATTGCATGTTTTCTGCACACTACATTAAAAACCCAAAGGAATGCAAGCATTTGCCCACATGGGACAGTAATGTTATCTATCTTAGTAAGAAAAGACTTTCTCTTTCCAACCAAACAATACCTAATTGTACTGTGATTAACATTAACATTTAGCATGCTGACTGAAGTCTCAGATGTAGTTCTTGGGCTTTTTGCAATTTCTCTGTCCTGGAACAATCTTTCTGAACACCTGAGATCAGCTAAAACCGAATAAATACACCTAAACATAGTTATACATCTGAGTAAATTATTTTCTGCTAACCTCTTCATAGGTCTTCTCTCTGTTAGTATCATATTTTCACTCTTAATATGTTCATTTTACCAGAGTTCACAGGGATACTCTGTAACCCTGAGTGTTTGCATTTTTGAGTGTTTGCACTCTTTAATAGTGCTAAAAAGCTGAATCCATGGGTAACGAAAAAGACAAGTTATAATTTTTGACCCAGCACAGGGTTTAAAATGCTATTATTTGTAATAGCTTATCAATAAAGCAAGTCTAAAACCTCTTTTAACATTTTTTTTATTTTAATTTCTAGTGGATTGCAGAGACATTATAAGAATGAGGAACTGCAAAGTGATCATGAAAAGTAAGAGGAAATGAACAACATTCAAATACGACTAGAGATGGCTATTAAAGGAACAAAGCTTGTCACTGACGAGGTGTTGGTTTCATACATATGTATGTGCATACAAATGCATAACTATTTAAAGTCAACACACATGCGAACATGCTAAAACACTGAAGCTGTGCGAATACATATTTAAAAGCAAACTTCAATATTTCAGTAGATGAGGGTTGAAAGTTTGGCAAAGTGCTGTATAAAGCACCAAAACACAAACAGCAACAACACTAATGATAATAGTTAATAGAAGGTAAGAATACACCACTCTTATTCTGCAACAAGAGGATAGTAAAGCAAGATCTGAAGCAGTCACAATTGTTGTAATGAAGACTGAGGGATTACTCATTAGATTTTAATTTGTAGGTTGAAGCCTAAACTTGTTGCTGTTACTTTACTATGACTTTTATTTTTACTACCTACCTATAATACAATGAATACAAACATAACAGTATTGCACAAACGTAATTACAGAAATTTTTGTTAAACCACACATGTGCTCTTTATCTGAAATAGTAATAATAATTATGTCAAGAGGACTCACTCTAATTAAAAACAACAGCTTGATAGAAAAGAAAAAGCAGACAGAAATCAGAGCTATACCGCAGGGAGACAGAAAATGGGGGAGGTGTGAAAATATGAATTTGAAAGAGCGAGTTGAGACGAGAACAGGAAGAAAGAAAAAAACTGTCTAGGAAATGACAATACAAAGGCAGAAGTGCAAATGCTTGCTGCTAAAAAAGTCACAGAGCGAGAGAGCAACTCAAATGTGCAATCAGGGATGACAGTAGGTTCTACAGACACGATTCATTTTGAAGTGAAGAAATATTGTTAAAAAACAAGTGAAACGCTGGATATTGACCAAAGCTGAAATATGGGGTGAGTCATTTTCTTACATTAGTTATATTAATAAAATTTTTTAAACTGAGGAAAGAAACATATGTTCATTCTAATTTTGAATGACTCGTGTAAGAATGTGTAAAACAACACCGACTCTCATAGTGCTCTCTATATTTTACCGAAAAGATATTTAGTTCTGACTACATTTCCTGTTGTCTGCAAGTGTCTGAAGCTTATAACAGGTGCTTCAATTATTATAGTTATTGCGCATAGACTAAACATGTATCTGCATTTCCTTTTTTATGATAATGTTATTTAATCCAAGAAAGCATTCTGGGGAACCAAAACCTTTTGAGAACTTGGTGCATATGACAGGTGAAATACAGTCCATATTAGGCATTGTACTGATCACAGGAAGTGGTCAAAACATGAAAACCTTTGTGACAGGAAGTAAAGCTTTCCCACAGGCTACAGACATTGCAAGTAGCAGACTGAAAACAAGTCAGTGTCATAATGACTTGTAGAGAGATGTAGTCTTTTTATTATTTCATTAATTTTTGTATACAAACATTCAAACCACACAGGATAAATACATAAAGGTATAAATGTATAATTGTTTTAATGAAATAATCATCAAAAATACAAACACATATTTGCCCCATTACTTTACAGTGTACAAATTTAGGGTTCTGAACCTCTGTAAAGCTATGAAGCATTACTTACTTTTCAAATGTGCTAAACAGATTGACTAACTAGAGGAATTAATTTGATTTTATATACAAAATTTGAACAGTTTAGAAATAGAAAAGAAAGTCCACCCTGTATGTATTTTATAGAATTTGAAAAGTTCTATGTGTCAGGACATAATAAATAAAAAGTATATAAAAGAATATGATTATTTTTTAAAAAAAAGGTCTTTGCTAGGTTCTAAAATAATTTTAATATAATCTGGATGTGGAGTTATATAGGTCACATCACACAATTATAACATATTTATTTAACAAAAACCCAAATTTAGTGTGTTTGTGCTTATATAGTATGTTTGGGATTTGCCAAATATTGCATGGTTCAGTTCCCAAATAGCCAAACTCTAGTGTGGTCTGTCTGGAAAACATTGTTCCAGAAAGCTTGTGGTTTATTCCGATAAAACTTTGCAAATATTAAATGTTCTTTAGCAAGAAGAAACTGTCTCCTGGCAGCTCTTCCAAACAAGCAACAATGGTCTTTTTATGGATAGAAACAGTGAAGAGTGACAGGAAAGCAGCGGGAGAGACAGAGAAAGAAATGAGGCAAAGGGCCGCAGGTTGTGTTAAAACCCGCACCGGCCGCTCCCAGCCATACGGCATGTGGTCACCTGCTCATCCCAGTGAGCTAAACCAGCACCCAGTCGGTCTATGCTTCAAGCTTGGGTCCTCTACCAGGAGTCCTGGGAGCTTGAGGGTCCTCAAAAGTATCTTTGCTGTTCCTAGGACTGTGGTCTTGTGGACAGAGATCTCAGATGTCATTCCTGGGATCTGCTGGAGCCACTTGCCCAGTTTGGGGGTCAGTACCCCGAGGCACCATTGCTGCCTTCACCTTCACATCACCTCATGCTCCTCTCCTAGCCCTTGGTATTTCTTGAGCTTCTCGTGTTCCTTATTCCCAATGTTGCCATCTTCTTCTGTTTGTCCACTAAGTCAGGGCTGACTTGGCATAGATGTTTCTGTACACTGTTCCAGCCACTTGATTATAGCGTTCCATGTATCCCCTGCCTGCTAGCATCTTACACCTTTCTGTTACGTGCTGGATCCCAGCCTCTATTGATCGTGTGACTTAGACTTCTCTGCATTTAATCATACTTGTTATTAATATCTGGCTCTCTTCTACAGCATGTCATTTGTCCTGTCTTCTTTCTCTCACCCGAAATGGTCACAGTATATGGCCACCCCTCCCTTAGCCTGGCTCTGAAGGAGGTTTCTTTTTGTTGAAAGGGAGTCTTTCCTTCTCACGGTCACCAAAGTGCTTGCTCATTGGGGGTCACATGATTGTTAGGTTTTTATCTGTATGCACTATTGTAGGGTCTAACTTACAATATAAAGCACCTTGAGGTGACTGCTGTTGTGATTTGATGCTGTATAAATAAAATTGAATTCAAGTCAATTGAACTGAATTGTGCTTAAAGTTTGTTCCCATACTGACATAATTAGTGCCTCTGTGGTGTCTTTTAGTCATTGTCCTGTCATTGGTAAGATTTTTCAATAACAGGTGCCTATCCTTCCATTGTGGTCCCTCCTCTAGCACTTCTTGTGTCTCGGGTTTCTGGTGCACTAAGCACGCGATCATTATAGCCAGCTTCTTGATGTACTTATGGATCTTTGTTGTTTCATTCAGAATAATGGTTCTGATACTTACTACTACTCGGCGTCCTTTCTTCCACTTAGCGTACAATCTGAGGATGCTGGACTGGTGATACCCTCTAAGCATGATAAGGAGCATTATTGTCTTGACTCAGTGGATTTTATCTCATCCTTTATTTAGTGGAGCTTATTATCTCAACAGGGCACTGATGTTGCATATACCTACAAACATTTGTGAAAGAATGGGTTGGTCTAAGGGGCTCAGTGAATTCCAACATGGTACTGTTCAGAGCACTATGTTGGAGTACCAAGCAGAGTTGAGATTCTGAGGCCACAAAAGTGGAAGCCTTCTGTCACCTGGCTACTTCTAGAAATTCTGTACATAAAAATTATTAACAGAATTGGTGAAAAGGGGTAGCCCTGGCGAAGACACGCACCAGGAATGAGTCTGTCAATGTCTGTTGGCAATGCATACATTGCTCCTGCAACAGTTGTACAGAGACTGAATGGCAACGCCTGAAGCACCCCCCAGTAGGACACTCCAAAGGACACAGTCGAATGCCTTCTCCAAGTTCCCCATACACATGTAGATGAATTGGACACACTCAAATATTCTTCCAAGGATAAAGAGCTAGTCCAGTGTTCCATGAACAGGATCTGCATTGTTTGTCAGTTAGGTTTGACTAATGGACAAACTCTTTTTCAGCAACCTGGCATACATCTTCTCAGGGAGGCTCGTATTCATAAAAAAGCATTTTGTAAATTATTTATCATAACCTTGGTTTTACTTGGCCTATTAACACAATTTAAAAACTAACCTATAGTTTATACACACTCTTAAAACAAACAAAAAAAGAAATAGACTCCACATGGCTGCATATTACTGCTATGTCATCTTAAATCAGTCATGTGATTTGGACACGCTCATCAACTCCAGGGGATTAATGACCTCAGTGACCTTGTTTTCAGTGATGGGAAAGTTGTCTCCCTCGTCCCTAGAGTCTACTTTCTCTACAGAAGTCGAGAAGGAGGTATTCTTTCCGCTACCCGATTATATCCTCTGTTTTTGCTTCAGCTACCGCCCGAGACATGTTCTGCTTGGCATGCTAGTACCCATCAGCTGCCTCAAAAGTTCCAAAGGTTAACTAAACCTGATAGGACTCCTCATCTCTGGTGTCCACTAGGGATGGGTACCGGTATCCGGTGCCATTATGACATAAACGGTAGTAACCAGACCGAAAAGCAGCGCACATTTCGGTGCTTTATTTCGGTGCTTTTTTTCCCCTGAGATGTCATACACTTTGGATTCCAGCCAATCATTTTACCTTTGCAAGCGCAGTAGGTACGTACGTACGTATGTTCTTTTAGAGCAGAGCTACAGATTAAAAACGCCCAAGGCGAAGCGGTCAAAAGTCTGGCTGTACTTCACAGCAAAAGATGCAAACTCAACAGCCTGCAACAAGTGCTTTAAGGTGATACTAAGGTGATGCAAAGGAGGTAACACCTCGAATCTGATGAAAAACCTGGCGACGCATAGCATTTTTTTAAAAGCCGTATTTGATAGCTTGCTGCGAGACCTCACATCGAGCACATCTACTGCGGGTGTGGTGCCTGTTATCGGTCCCGGAGTTAGCAACACCCCCCAAAAACCCGAAGAGGAGAGTCCTGGCCCCTAGCCCTGCCAGTGTAGCAGAAATGATGACGGATGATGATGGCAGCAGCAGCCATTCTTCTCTGGGTCAGTAGCTTAATGTTGTTCGTGTGTAATTTACGTTGAGTAGGCTAACCACGTTATTAAATTAATGCACGTAAGGTGAACTAGCAAACACCGTCGTAGTTACATGCGGCTGTCTTCTTGTTTGATGGCAGATACTCCCTTCACCCTGGCCAAAAAAGCTAAAATGACCAAAGAAAAAGTTGGAAACAGCTAAACATGAGAGGTTTTTGGACAAAGTTGGTGTTTTTTTTCCCCCATTGATTAAGCACTGCTTCCAGCCAAGAGTGATACCATAAATCCCCTATAGCTGCAGAAAAGGCTAACATTGTTGTCTTTTTTACAAAAAAAACAGCTAAACATGAGAGGTTTTAGGACAAAGTTTGTGTTCTTCATTCTTTAAGCACCAGTTTGAGCACCGTTTAAGCACGGGCACCGTTTCAAAAGTACCGGTTTGGTACTGGTATCGGATAAAGCCTAAACGATACCCATCCCTAGTGTCTACCGTCTGGTTCATCTGGTTACTGCCATAACAGGGGCCAACCACCTTGCAGCATCTACTTGCAGCTGCCTCAGCAGTCTAGGTGCAGATTCTTTCTCCAGCCACAGAATGCTGTTGTATTTCTGCCGGAGGTGAGAGTTGAAGATCTCCTGGATCAGGGGCCAGCACACCCTCACTGTACGTTTAGGTGTGGCACATGTGTCAGGCATCCTCTTGCCACCTGATTTAATTAGCCACCAGGTGAATGGTAAATGGCCTGCATTTGTATAGCGCTTTTCTAGTCCTTAAGGACCCCATAGCTTTACACTACATTCAGTCATTCATCCATTCACACACACAAGGCTGCCGGACACAGGCGCCACCGGGCCCTCTGACCACCAGTAGGCAAACATGGGGTTAGTATCTTGCCCAAGGATATTTGGCATGCAGCCAGGAGGCAGCCTGGGATCGAACCACCAACCTTCTGATTAGTGGCTGACCTGCTCTGTCACCTGAGCTACAGCCACCCATAAGGTGGTTGACAGCTCAGCTTCTCTCTTCATCCAAGTGTCCAGCTCAAAGGTCGTAGATCAGATGATATGATTACAATATTGATCGCTGATCTGTGACCTAGGATGTCCTGGTGCCACTTACACTTATGGATACCCTTAACATGGTGTTGGTCATGGACAAACTGTGGTTTGCACAAAACTCCAATGATGAAACACTACTCAGGTTCAGATCAGGCAGATAGTTCCTTGAAGTACTCAATGACCATAAGAAGGCTGGGTACTCTGAACTGTTGCTTGGCGTGTAACTCCCTCCACCATGGGTTACACGAGTCCAGTCATAAAATTTCCTCATTAATAAATGTAACTCTTAGTGGAATTACAAACAAATTGGAAGCGATTGGGAACAACAGCAATTTAGCCATGAAGTGGTAGGCTGCATAAAGTCATAGTGAGGGATCTCAAACTTTCTGCGATTTCATCGCTACACACCTCCGAACTTCATGTGACCTTCAGATTAGCTCAAGAATAGTGTGTTTCATTTAATGGGTTCATTTAATGCTTCATTTACTGGGTTTCCTTGGTAGAGCAACTGCATCCAAGCCTTACATCACCAAGCGTAATGCAGAGCATTGGATGCATCACCAACACTCTATAGATGTCGAAACGCGTTCTGTGGAGTGACAAATCATGCTTTTCCATCAGCAATCCAATGGATGAGTCTGGGTTTGGCAGTTGCCAGGACAGTAATACTTGTCTGACTGCATTGTGCCAAGTGTAAAGTTTGGTGCAGGGGTATTATGATGTGGCCTTGCTTTTCTGGAGCTCAGCCTGGGCTTCTAGCTCCAGTGAAAGGAACTCTTAAAACTTCAGCATTCCAAGATATCCATAAAGACATTGATGAGCAAGTTTGGTGTGGAAGAACATGACTGGCCTGCACCTGAGCCCTACCTCAACCCAACTGAACACAAATGCACTTCTGAAAGAATTATCAAAATTTCCTGTAAACTCACTCCTAAATCTTATGGAAAGCCTTCCCGGAAGAGTTCGTGTTATAGAAGAATGTTCATGTTTCTTTTATCTGTACACTTACACCATTTTAGTATTTTGTTCTTGCACTGCATCTGGTCATCTTTTTTTTCCTAATCATTCCCTCAAACAGTGAGTCCAGTATCTGTCAGGTGAGGGCAACAGTCATGCTGTATGATGACAACAGCAAGCGCTGGGTGCCAGCAGGATCTGACAGTACATCTATAAGCCGTGTCCAGATCTATCACAACCCTTCAGCAAACACCTTCAGAGTAGTGGGACGCAAACTGCAGGCTGACCAGCAGGTACAAGAAAAGCATACACACGAAACCAGACAATTGCCTTCTCATGTTCTGATTGGACAGACACTAACACACACACACACACACACACACACACACACGCACACACACACACACACACACACACACACATATATATCACCCTGGGATTTTGCAAGTTCAGGGTGATCAATTTATTCACAAATACACTGTTCAAAAATCATACAATGTGATTACCGCATTTTTCTTTTCAGATTCTTTTCAGATATATATATATATATATATATGTATATGTATGTATGTATGTATGTATATACACTTTGAGACACACAGTGTATTCTGTTCACCTTGCACAGACTTAATAATTAACAGATGAATACCCACAACATGTGTTGGTTTATTCCATGCATACTACAATCTACTGTGGACCAAGCATCAGCAATATGATCTCACATATAATTATATATTTAAACAAATTTACTTCTGGCCTGACTAACTTTATATTTAATTTACATTTATTATCCTTCGCTTCCTGTTTTCATCAGGTGGTGATCAATTGTCCCATTATCAAAGGAATGAAGTATAATCAAGCCACACCAAATTTCCATCAGTGGCGTGATCACAAGCAGGTGTGGGGGCTAAATTTTGGCAGTAAAGAAGATGCTACTCTGTTTGCCAACACCATGACGCATGCTTTAGATACTGTCAGTGCCCCGGCAGTTGCAGGTAACCACACCAGTGCAAGAAGACATGTTAGATCCAGATCGTGCAGTATTCCTGTCTGTCAGATTTGGTGAAGACTGAGGACCCTTAATGCAGACTCTTAGACAGGCAGGTTCCAGTGAATATAATCCTTTATTGAAGGTAAACCAAAAGCCATAAGAACACACGGAAATGCCTGGAAAACCCTGGGAGCTAGGAAACAAAGATGTAACACAAGGAACAGGATGCACAGTAAACAAGAAACAGGTTGATGCGAAAAAAAAGCTATGGGGAGATGAAGGCCAAAAACACACAAGGTAATTAGGGAAGATGGGAAACATTAGGGAACATAGCTATTACTGATAAGAAAAACGGGAATAGCAAAACAGTAACTGATACAAAAGGCACATGGGAAAAGGCTAAAACAAGGAGCATAGCAATGTCTTTATATTCTGACAATAATCTGTAAGTGTGGTATGGTGGTGGGGTGGGGATAATATGTGAGTGACACAGAGTGGAAAAAAGATATAAGAGATATAAGTATGTAAAAAAAAGTGTGTTGCTAATCTCTCTAAGATTAGAAATCACAAAATCAAAACAAATAGTACAACATGAATTGCATAAAGAAATGTATTAGGCACACTGAAAACTAATAAGCCTAAAAACCAGTGTACTGTCCTATAAATAAATGTTAGTTAATACAATTATTTTTGATTATTAGGCATTTATTCCAACTACTTTTTGGAGTTGGACTATAACTCTGTTTAGATACTTATACAGAAAAACATTTCTATGCCTGAATTAAAACAATTCTTCAAAAAAGTGAGATAAAATTTCTTCAAACCATTGTAAAAGATTCCCTGCCAGTTATCAAAAGGGCTCAATAGCATTTTTTAATTGTTATTAGCCACCAAGTGGCATTTGAGACTCAATGTGGTAACTCAGTTCACACTGGCAGTAAATACAAATAACTGAATTTGCATGAATGTGTTATCATCTCGTTGGCTTTGAGAGCCCTAATATAAGCATACATGCATATTTTATATTATCTATGTAATATATTAATTTTAAATAATTTTAATGCTTTTTCTTAGGCCCAGCTCAGAACGGCCCCACTGCACAGCAGCTGGAACAACAGAGAAGGTACCGTTCATTCTTAATTATACTAAGGCTAATATCTATTTTATGTCATTGGTTTTTAGGTTTTGTTTCTGCTTTTAATTAACATTTTCAGCAGTTATTACAGACTAATAAAGACTACAATGCAAATGCAGAGATATGTTGTTTACAGCAGATAGTCCACATATCTATTTTCTCCTTGATACAAGTCATGAGTTCATCAGTCTGCAGGCACTAGTATACTCTGCACTGGTTGCTTGCTCTGCACAGTCACTTCTATTTATGCTCACCATTAAGACGTAAATAGCAGCTGCATTATTTTCCTGAACAACAGTTTTCTCTGCTTAGACAATAGCACCACATCAGCGCTGATACAGAAAGCAAAGTCATTGCCAAGTATTTTTCAATAAAGTCTCATGTTATCAAAATGTTTCCACTCCCTCTGTAGAATTTATGAAACTCTGACCTTCTGATATATCACTAGAATTGCAGAATAAACTAACATGGCTGTACACTTGACTGTCAAAACCTAGCTGTGGCGGCAGCAGTGCAATGCACCAGGTTACAGAAGCTGAGGCTACGTCCACACTAATGCGTTTTTGTTTGAAAACGCATCACCTTCTCTCCGTTTTGGCCTCCCGTCCACACTGAGATGGCATTTTCCCCAAGGAAAAATGCCATATTTTTGAAAACGCTCTCGAAAACGCATACATTTCAAAATGGAGCTGTCCCATCGCAGTGTGGACACTTGAAAACGCAGACTTGACAGATGTTGGTCATATGATGCATGTTGTTGGATTAGTTGAAGGGCTTAAAGCATCAAGGAAGGGTTAATGAGGAATATGAGTGAGGTTTGTAGGCGGCTGCTGGTGGCTGCAAGCACATCATCTCTCAGATCTCCAGCTAAGCACGTTTCCAGGGAGGGAGCAGGGGAAAGAGGGCAGTCTGGCAGCGCGCTAATTATCCCACTGCAAGCGAGCTAGTTGGAACACAAGTGCACAGTCAGCAGGCACTAATTAGGGTTTCTCTTATGTGGATGTGACATTATTTTTGGAGCACACAGCCTAAAAGCAAAGATGTTTACACCTTGCTTATCTCACCCACCTCCTAGACCTCTTCTGGAGGACACCAAAGTGTCTCCCAGCCAGCCAAAAGTAATGATCTCATGGCTGGCTTGTATGTTCTGGGTTTGCCCTGGCGTCTTCTTCTAGTTTGGCATGCCCAAAATACCTCAGCTAGGAAGCACCTTGTAGGTGTCCTTGTTACATTCTTGAACCACCTCAACTGGTTCCTTTCATGATGGGGGAGTAGCAACTCTACCTTGTGCCCTTGCTGAATGACTGAGCTCCTCAATCTATCTTGAATGCTTCTGCAGTGGTCCTATGGACAGACTACGCTTTTTCTGCTGATAAAGACCTCCTCCCAAACTACACCAAAGTGATGAGTTAGATGACAAAAATAAAATGTCCTTTTTTCCACTATCTACAATGAAAAGTATAAAATATGAGAAATATGAGAAAATAAACTACAAAGTTGCTTTTATTAAAGTAAAGAAAATCACAAAGTTACATGAGAAATTTAACAAGGTAAATCAAACCTGCAACTCAATGGGGGGAAAAAAACAAAACAAAAAAAAAACATACTGCAAGGGAGGACACAACTTTGAGGGATAACATGACAAAGAACAAATGGAGAAAATACATACCCACCAGGGAAAACAGCTGGATGGAATTAGACTAATGAGACAGGGGCAAACAAAACTAAACACAGCACAAGACACAAGGGACTATCAAAATAAAATAGGAAGTAATACACTGAGACCCAGGACTAAGACATGAACTTAAGGGGAAATAAACAAACATGGAGACATGACTGACTGGGGTGACAGAAAGGGAACACAAAAACAATGATAACTGAAGAAAACATAACCAAATGAGGAAGAGAGACTAGAAACAAAGGAAATATAACATGATGAAAAAAGAAACTAGAATCATGAACCAGAAATATAGATACTACGCTATCTATAAATATAAAACATAAACAGAAGACTGTAGAGCTCAAACACAAAACGCATCTTTACCTAGAATGCACCTAAAGACCTATAGATTAGGAGAGCAAAACTATAATACAAAGATAATAAAAAATGAGTCAAACCCAAAAATCTTTTTTTTTAAAAACCATAGCACTTGGACTGATGGAAAGGAGAGTTTCTTTGGTCCAGCCCACTTAACATCAAAGTGGTTTGTATGTAGCCCACAACGTAAAAATGAATTTGACCCCCCTGGTCTACATATTGTAGCTGTTTGCTGTAAATAAGGGCAATGTCACAAACAACTGTTCTGTGGCACACTCTCCTTGTGCTGTGGCTGGTCCTTCACTCACCCATAGAGAAAACTGAAACTATAACGCCTGAAACCAGGTGTTAAACAAATGAAAATTGTCTTCTGTAACCACCACTTCACTTTCATGCTTTTATATTTTTTGGGGCTTCTACTAAAATTTGTGGTGAACTCTGCTGTCACTGCCTTACCATGATCCACTTTTCAAACAGTCAGCCAGTTAGTCACACCTATCCATAGTGTTTTTGGAAGACTGCACGAGAGTTGTTTGCGTATGTTGAAAACCCCTCTCCATAGGTTTGGCATAGGCAAAAAGGTACGCAAATGGACACATTCACTGTATCGTAAATTAAACATAAAAGAAAGTTCAGACACACTCCAGGCAAAGCTTATTTGAAAATCACTATAGACCTTCATGTGACTTTCAGATTAGCTCATGAACAGTGCATAGAAAGCTTCATTTAATTGGTTTCTTTGGCCAATCAGCTGCATCCAAGCCTTACATCACCAAGCGTAATGCAGAACATTGGATGCATCACACCACCACTTCACTCTAGGGAAATGGAAACAATATCAAAAGTGACCCACCGTTGACAATTTGGGCTTCTCCATCTAGTAATCTGGTGGGTGAGTCTGGGTTTGGCAGTTGGCAGGAGAATGGTACTTGTCTGACAGCACTGTGCCAAGGATAAATATTTGGTGGTGGATGGATTATGATGTGGCAACCTTTTTTCAGGAGTAGGCCCTGGCTTCTTACTTCCACTGAAAGGAACTCTTAATGCTTCCGACATGTCAGACATTTTGGACTATATCATGCTCTCAGCTTTGTGGGAACAGTTTGGAGATGCCCCCTTTCTGTTGCAACATGACGCACCAGTGCACAAAGCAAGGTCTATAAAGACATTAATGAGCAAGTTTGGTGTGGTAGAACATGACTGGCCTATACAGAGCAACAATCTTAACCCAACAGAACACTTTTGAGATGAGTTAGAGCAGAGACTGTGAGTCAAGCCCCCTCATCAAAGATCAGTGATGAGGGGGTACCCCAGCTGGGTAGCTTGGGGAGCCCCTCTGTAAGAAGGCCAGATACTCTAACCTGCTGCTCGACACGTAAGCACAGCCAACAGTCAGGACCTGTATCGTTTACTCGAGAGTTGGTTCTGTACTACTCCATCAGATCTGCTTAACTCTATGTTTCTTGACTGTAGTTTAAAACCACAAACTCTTGGGACCAATCTGGACTCTTTGCATCTCAGATTTAATCAAAGGGGAATTTTATAGTATATAATTTCCTGGATTCTCTTTCATACTCCCTTACCACTTGAAAAGTGTTCCTCCCATCCATGTCCATAACAAACAACTACAATTGAAAAGAGGTGGTTGCTTTCAACACCAGCTATGAGGAACTGATATTGTAGTTCTCAGGCACTTCAACTGCAACTTACACCTTGCCTCAGTTGACCTTAATAGGTCACATGATAGGGTGGGTCTCACAGAGGTTTCACCCTTGTCCCCTTCTGATGGTAATGGCCTATGCCTTTTTTGACTCACATGATCTGTATTAGGTCAACAACCACCTCCAGAGGGGACACCACTACTTGTTAAATACCTGGAATTCTTTTGTTTGTCTTTTGTTTCTGGAACCCTGGGATGGGAGGTGAAGCATACTCAGAAACTTAAAGAAATCAAGTTCCTTTCTTTTTCTAACCTCTTAAAACTACCACGATTTGCACGACTATGAACCTCCACACACAATATAAAGGATGGATTTTCAGTGAAATATAAACACATGTATTATACCTGTTGAGGTTTTTATACAAACAGCAGCACTTAGCTCTAATTTATCTGTCTATCTTCGTCTAGACTCGAACGTCAGAAGCAGGAACAGCAAGAGAAAGAACGTCTGGAGCGAGAACGCCAGGCCACTGTATCAGCACCTCCTGCCCCTCCTGCCCCTCCTGCCCCACCAGCTACTTCACCTGCCCCACCAGCACCCCCACCACCTCCAGGTCCACCCCCACCTCCTTCTGGGGGATGCCCACCTGCACCTCCACCACCTCCATCTGGAGGTATGGTTCCACCTGCACCTCCACCCCCACCGGTTGCAGGAGGCAGTGGAGGAGGTGGAGGTGGCAGTGGAAATGATCTGGCTGCAGCTCTAGCAGGAGCCAAATTGCGCAAAACAGTAAAGGTATGAGCAAATACATATAAATACAAATACATATATGCATATACATATACGGGGTGGCTGTAGCTCAGGAGGTAGAACAGGTCACCTATTGATTGGAAGTTCAGTGGTTTGAGCCATGGCTCCTCCAGTCTGCATGCCAAGTATTCTTGTACACGATACTAACCCAAAGTTGCTCTCCCATGCGTCCATTGGAGTGTGTTGTTGTATAGAGCACTTTGAGTACTCCGGGAGAGTAGAAAAGTGCTATATCAGTCCATTTATGTATTTGTGTTCTCTAAAACCCTGATGCACACACACATTTTACTATTTGTATTTAGTTTTATGTTTTTCAAAAGGATCTATTCATTGGACCAAACGGCTTTAAACACAGTGATGTGCATTTTTTTGTGTTAAGGATGAGGGAGGTTCAGCAGCCCCAGCCCCGAAACCACAGTCCTCATCTGGTGGAAGTGGAGGAGGTGATCTAATGGGAGAAATGAGTGCCATCCTTGCAAGAAGGCAAGTCATAATCGAGAGATATACATCTTAGAAATACTTGTGATAGTCTGATATGGAGGATCTCATTGTTTGTATTGTAATGGATTTCTTTTTTTAATAGGCGAAAAGCTGCTGATAAGCCAGCTGTAAAAAAGGAAGAATCTCACAATGTAAGCCCCATGCTCTCAAGAAGACCCATAAGATTTTTTTATGGGTCTGTAGTATTTGTAGATTTAATAAGATTTAAATATTGAATTATAACTGTAATTATCTTTATACGTAACTACAGGAGGATTCTGAGTCCTCTGTATCGAAATCCTCAGGTGTAGCGGGTGAGTAATCACAGCTGTGTAGATAAAGAAAGATAAATGCCTCTCTTTACACTACAGCCAGCATTGTACATAGACTTTTTGTGAAAGAAACAAAAACATTTAATTTGAGGATATTAACATGAAATGCAATAATAAATACAACAATTCCCCACCAGAAATCAATCAATCCAAGGAAAAATCTGCCACCATGCCAAGGTAAGAGACTGGTTCAGACTTTCACTTTACAACTGATCCATACATTATATACTAAACAACAACCTATTTTGAGCCATCCACAGCAATTCAGCAATCAACAACTTTCCTAAAACATCTGTGTTCTTTGCAACAGAGCCAAATCCTTAACCACCAATCAAAAAGACTCAAGCCCAAGTTCAAACTCTGCCACTACTCCAGTGTCCAGGTACTAGTCTCCCCCCTGACTCTGCCTACTACATAGGTTCTCTTCTAAGATGATATGCATTCAATGAAGATCTATTCCAATCTGAAAGAGATACTTATTTGTTTGTTGGTGTGTGCGGCATTTCTATTTTCTACTTTGTCTTACTGTCATAAGATTAACTATCAACTGCTTTTATTGTTTCTGCCTGAAACAAAGTGTGTTGCTTCCCCTGGCCAGCTCATGTTTGAGATGAAGATAATGCTTTGTTTTTAACCACATGTTCCCACAGATAACCAGCAGAGCTGTGAGCATGACTGTACAAATAGCTTACTCTGTTGTAATCGCAAAACTGCAAACATTAAGTGAAAGGCACACCAGAGCTACACCCAGCCATAGTTTTATGAACTCATTAATATTTGTCAATGCAAATAATTAGTCTGCTTGTCTATGCACTTATTTAACTTAGATATTAAAACTTACTTTATTATTTTAATATATGTATTATACAGGCATTAAAATTGTTTGTACTTTAATGCAAAGTGACACAAAAGCATATAGGACTTTTATACAACTTTCATATTTGCTGAATATTAACAACAAACATGTCAATTTTTTAAAATCTGTATTATTTTAGGCAAAAGGGATCTTAGCTGACTGCCTGTTACAAGAACAGGCTTGGCCAGCACAGACACCTGATGTCTGACAGAACAATTCATTTCAATTGTATAGCACCATATCACAACAACAGTTGCCTCAAGCATGCCATCTGCATCATCCCCACATAATAATAATAATAATAATAATAATATAAAAATGTGATATTTTAATAATTAATTTAAAATATTAATATTTTCAGTGTGGTGGCCTCAAACTTGCTTCCATTTAGTTTTAGAGATTTCCACATAAAATTCCAAATTATTAGTGATTATTTGCTTCTGCTTTGAAAAACACATTGAGTGTGACATGCTGCCACTATCCTGCTCAACTGATTCAGTGAGTGTTCCACTTTCTGTAGCATAGCACTCCAAACTAATTTAAAAGAAAGAAACATTATTGGAACACGTACATGAAGATAAAAGTAAGTGTTTGGCCTAAAATATGACCTCTTTGATTGTGTTTGCTTCAGTGTAATAAAGTATCTTTCTTTTGTAGGATGAAGGTGGTGAAGAAGAACTCAGATGGTACAGGAAATGATAGTGATATGGAAAAATTTAAACAGGTTTGTTCCTCCATCTTTATATAAATACACACCAATATCCTACAACTCCTTAGTAAATAGTATAACTTTCTGTGATGACATAAATCTATTTTAGTTCCTTTGAAACAAGAGAAGCTATTCAGTATGTAAAATATGTGTTCTAAGCCTCTGCTTGTTTTTCCCAGGACTTGCATTATAAAGCCATTTCATCTAAAGAACCTTAAATCATAGTTGCAAAGCTTCTAACATTGTTTCCAGATTTGTACTATTGTACACATAACGTTTTAAGGCTCTTTATTAAAACAAAATGTACTTCTTTTATGCAAAACGTCATACTCTGTCTGCATTTGAAGGAAATCCTTGAAGAAATAAAAAAGGAACTCTACAAAGTAAAGGAAGAAATTATCACAGGTGAGTTCTAACGTATATACTATCCATATGTCAGATGAACCTAGAGGAACTATGTCAGAGGAACCTAGGGCATACATGTAGAAACTACTCATATACAGTATGTTGTGATCTTGTGTTATACCAGAATATTGCTCTGTTTTTCTAGCTCTGATGCAGGAGCTACAAAGGTCACAGCTCAAGGATGAAGACTGAAGAACTGATCAAAAGGGAAAAAAATGGATGCTTATCTTGCAGTGCTCACAGTGCTTTACTTGGCGAAATTATTTTATTTTACATTGTTTAATTTGTTTTCATGCAATGGACTTTAAGGTCTGATCAGTCCTAAGACTATGAACATGAACACATTTTCAAATAAAATATTATTATCATTATTTTTCCCCGATGTCTTGCTTAGTTATGGAAATCAGAATTGAATTCCAATTATTTTCTAGGAGTTGTAAATTTTAGTGTTTCATGTAATATTCATCAACAGACATATGAATGACATGCCCAGGCATTTTTATCAGTGGCAGGTAACAGTAATCTGCTCAGACAGGTTGTTGACACTTTTACCATCAAACAATTTCAAGTCCTTGCAAAATTAGTAGTGCACACTACTGGTTTTGTAGCTCCAAGGATATACATTTCAGCACATGTTAACTTACATTCTTGAAAATGGGTTAGAAATTTGACTTTTTAATAGAATAGAATAGAATAGAATAGAATAGAATAGAATAGAAAAGAATAGAACTTTGGGGAGTTCCATTCCAGGAAATTCCAGCAGCTGTTGTTGAATGTCTAAAATTACACAACATTGCGCAAGTGAAGTTATTTACATGTATGTACATTTCAGGGTATACCAGGAAAAACTCCATATGACCCCACGTAGAACTATGATACCTTTCAGATGTGAAAACATTATTTTTGATATTCTTCCATTGTCATCTGATAAAGTACTCTTTAAAAGTACTCAAAAATAAAGCTTATCTTGTTAAAAAATAATAAAAATTGTGACAAGCAAGCAAATTTTGTGTATGATTTTTCATTAAAACTGGGTAAAAATGGAATTTATAATGTTTTTAATATAATGTAGGTCACATACACTTGATTAAAAAAAATAGAAGTTAATAAAAATTTAAAAAGCTAGGTGGCATTTTATAATATCTACACACTATTAAGCATTAAAGAAGTATTAGTTAAAACTCAATCATAAAGTATTGTTCCTCCTTAGTATGTCATTTATATAGGTGTATACGAATAGTCTTGCTTAGTAAGGCCATATAAAATGTTTAATTTTTTTATGTTTTCTGCTTTATCTTTTCTACTTTATAAATCATGGATTAACCATTAGTAAATAAAGTATTAACCCCTAGTGAGCACTGTCTCTTAAGAGGGTCATTGACCCACTATTAGTCAATAATAATGTGCCTCACCACATGTAAGAAGATGTAAAAAAAAAAAAAAAAGGCTGTTGGTCATTATCTGCACAGTCTTGATGCATGCTCAATCATCCAGGTAGTGAAATACCAAAAAGTTGATTCTGTTCATCCTTGCATAGTGTCCAGACGAGCAGAATCAACTTTTTAGGATTATCAGCAGAGGTTTCAGGTGAAACCATTTTGAGACCTTGCCCCACCTTATTATGTGACCCATTGAGCTCACAAGATGTGAATGGGGACTCGGGTGCCTGGGAAGGTACCTTAAAACTGCATTGTAGGTGGCAGCCAGTTGGTGTCATAAGCTGCCCCCTCTGTTCAAAGATGGTCAGTTGCTTTCAGAACTGAAGAAACTTCTCAGGTGAGAGGTGAAACATCTTCAAGGAACTTAAAGAAGTCCAGTCAGTTTCTTTCCAAGCGACTTAGATTGTATTTGTCAATATTGTGTCACACATATGGCGCTAACTTGTGGCAACAGGGAACTATCCAGTAGGTTATAATTATTCAATATAAATGAAATTTTAACTGTTGGTTCCACACATGATATACAGCAGTGTGACATATGGTTAGACAATTGCCACCTAGTGGCCATAGATGGTGTTCAGTAGGGTAAATGATGCCAGACCCAGTTAACGTACTGAACTGAAAATAACCACATGACTGCGTGAGTGCTTGACCTCAGCACAGTTGACTGAGGCTGGCCTGGACAAGCAGCAGGGTGCAAGGACCCTCTTATTGCTGCTTGCATCTTTAATATTGTATTTGGTGTTGAATCGCCTAATACAGTGGTAGAAAACTTTAAGCGTTTAGCTTGTGACATATTTTAAATGTTATTGTACTTCCAGTCTCAGTTGGGTCCCTCACTTTCACTTTTATTTTTCTATCAGCTGAGAAGCAACCAAATACAGGTGGTAACAGCCAACAGGAAAACGCTAAAATACACAAACAAACAAAAAACAATTTGGTGACTTTTTACTTCCAATCTCGAATATCCTCTCTGAATTTATAATTATAGCCATATGTAACAGAAATAGCCTTTCCCTGAACATAGTCCAGCATTAATTTGATCACACTCCCAGTGGAAAGACTTTAAACAGGCTGAAAAACTGGATTTCATAATGTCACTAACACCATCAAATGAACAACAACTAATTCACTATGTTGGCTAAAATAACATTAAGAGAACATAATTTACAGTGAATTAGGTATTACTGGGTATCTGGGTATGTGTTTGCTCACAGTATTATCCTAGTTAAAAAAGCCCTAAATCATTGGTGGCTGATCCACTAACATGTTTTCAGATACAAATCAATTTAATTTATATTTGCTTATAACATACAGACTTATGTTCTGAGTTATTAGCTTTTCAAAAAAGCATCACAAACATTAGTGTTCCAATATCTTCATGGCGCGGCCAGTGTATGTTACTAACTTCCGGGAACAATGGCATAAAAAACAAAACAAAGAACAAGCACACATGCTGCCTGCAGGGGGCGATACTTGCGTAAAGAGGTACCACTATGTGACCTAAGCTACGAAGAAGAAACTTCCACGGCGTTTTCCTCGGTGGATGGCCTGTTCTGGAACTAAACTGTGAAAGCTGCATTGAAACGAAATCTGTGTGGGATAAAGTCACTGAGATGTGCGTTAAATTAGGTTTCATAATTAAGTTGTGCAAAATATATGAAGTTAAAAGATTAGCTGACAAACTTTTAACTCATAGCTAGGTAGAACTGCTATTTGATAATCGCTATCAGGGCTCAGCAACCCTACCAGAAGGCATATGATCGCTAACGTAAGATATTTTTTTCTAATAATAAAAATAAAAATGAATTTATTATAGTTCAAGGAATCATTACTAATATTAGAGTTCGGTGTGAAGCCCCATAAAACTCGAGTATGGAAAGCACTACTATGACTGGCTGTAAAATAAGAACCTAATATGTGATAATAAGCTATAAGTAGCAAAGTGACTTTTGACACTACTCAAGTGACAAGTATCGTTGTTTGACGTTCGCTTGTCTGTTAATATAGATTCAGTGTGAATACGTTAAGTTATTAACTGTATATACATTTCTTTACTTAAAGCTTTTTGTAACGTGTGCTTTCAAACTTCGTTGTATGTTAACAGTAAATTATCTGCTGTGAGTATTTAACTGCAAACCAACTTAACTGCCCCGCTGAGTGACGAGAAACAATGAGAGTAGGATTAGAATGGTATTATGTGTTGTTTAGCTGGAATTACTACAAATTGCGAGTTTTGTATTGTGCTTTCATTTAAAATGTTGCGCGATGTTTGTAAATGTGATACCTGCCGCTGGTATCCTTGTGCAACAAAACTAGCGATAAACGCACACACTCACGTTGCAGGAATTGTACAGTAATGTACGTTAACATCCGGTAGACTTATGCATTCATGTCATATGCCAAAACCCCCTTTTTTAAATAATACTTAAAATTCCGGATTGGTTTATTAGTGCTGGGCGGCGTATGAGCCAACGCTCATTCTGTGGAGCCTTCACGTTAGCTGCAACGGGCTAAGATATGCCATTTTAAATGTTACTCACCATCACTTCTATAAAGTGTAAGGTTTCGTCCCCTTGACATGTAAGTTTATGTTCCGAGTAAAACAGTAATAGTATACATTTACAGAAACTTGTCGAGACAATCATAAATGATTAAACGATTAGCGAATAAATAGACAATGAATATGCAATAATTTCTTATCAAGTTTGAAAATATTGTAATAGCTTATTAAATATTGTGTGGTTTCCATTACTTGAACACGAAGTTTATTTCTTTCTTTCTAGCCATTCTAATATATAGTGGATACAGCATCATCGGTCGGTCTTTTTGATGTTTTTCCAACACCCATCTTTTTCAATATAAATCATTCAGCTTGACAGTGAAGCAAATATGAGACTTTAGGCTTTAAATCTGTAAATTAAGATAAAATTGTTTAATCCTAAAGTTGATAGTCTGTTACAACATCAAGACAGCAAACATTTAACAAATATCTTAAATAAGCTTTTTAAATTTAGTCAATACTCTGACTGCAGTCAGTATTGATGAAATCCAGATACTCTCATCTGGATATTATATTATCAGGTCTTAAATGACTTTTCTTTCATTTTAAGATTATTACTTTTTTAGTCAGCTGTTGACTGAATGTTAATTTTTTTCTTTTTTTCTATGGAAAATATTTAATGTCAGTGTGTGAATGTGTGTGTGAATGGGTGAATGACTGAATGTAGTGTAAAGCGCTTTGGGGTCCTTAGGGACTGAGTAAAGCGCTATACAAATGCAGGCCATTTACCATTTTGTTGCACTGCTTATTTCATTCAGTAGGTGCTGTTGTCACTGTGACTGAGTCTTAAACATAGTAAGAATCTACTTTTCCTCCTTCTGACTCTCTCTGGGCAGTCCCTTACCATGAATGAAGTCAGTATAGTGAGAGAGGGATGGCTTCACAAAAGAGGTATGGATCATGAAAATTGTTATAAAATTGTGTTATAAGATGGGAAAACTGTTGACTTCTGTTGTCTGTTGCCAGCTACTCATCGTATAATTGCACTGTTGATTTAATTTGTCGTTTTTGATCCAGGTGAATATATCAAAACATGGAGGCCTAGGTATTTTATCCTAAAGAGCGATGGCTCTTTCATCGGTTACAAAGAGAAACCAGATTTAAATGACCAACCTTCCCCACCACTGAACAACTTCTCAGTGGCAGGTTAGTCTTTTAAGATGTTGAAGAGTGGCCGTCCTTTATGTCAGATCCTTTCAGTTTTCAAGACTCCCTGTATGTTTTTTCAGTTCTGGTCCCTTCTAACCACCTTCAAGTAAATATGAATGATAATTGTATTTTTTACAGAATGCCAGTTAATGAAGACTGAAAGACCCAGACCTAATACATTTGTCATCCGTTGTCTGCAGTGGACCACTGTTATTGAACGTACTTTTCATGTAGAAAGCAACGAAGAGAGGTAAAAACCGTGAATCACATTTCTTACTATCCTTGTCAAATCCTGGCATGCACTTTTTGTGTTTTATGTACTGCGATGTGCATTTTCCTGTATCCATTATTCATTAGTTGTCATTTAGAATACTTCGACTCCATCTAATGTTTTTTTTAAATTGACAATTACTAAGTCACGCCAAATTCTCCAGTATTGATGTATATGATACAGTGATTTCATACTCTTCACAGTTTTACGGATTGGATAGCCGAGTGGCAATTTGTGATATTTTTTACATTTCAGAGAGGGGTGGATAAGGGCAATCCAGTATGTAGCGAACAGTCTGAAAATGCAGGAACAGGGGGAAGAGGAACCAATGGATGTTCTCAGCTCACCAAACGAAAGCAGCCTGGTGGAGATGGAGGCAGTTATATCCAAGAGCTGCACCAAAGTGGTGAGAGAATTAGCTGATACAGCTTTGAGCTGATAAAAACTGCTACTTACTGTAAGTCAGGCCAGTTTCAGTTGGTCTCACATAAACTCTATCAGGGAAGCAATATGTTGTGCAAACAGGAATATCAGTATAGATTTGTGAAAGGATATTTCTTACATCATACAAACATGTAATTGTCTCTGGCTTCCTCAGAATTACTATCCTTAGAATTGGAAAGTAAACCCAATGCCAGCATTCATTGGGACTGCAGTGGTAGCAAAAAGACATCTTGTAGTGTTCAAGTGTGGGGGAAAGTGGCCCCTTGGCATGTCTGCTTGCTGTATAACCTCAATAAATACTTTCCTGAAAATTTTATGGTCGTATTTGTTAGTTAAGTTCATTTTAAATGTTATTAGAGTAAGAGAGAAATCTAGTCAGTCTATTCAGGTGTTTATTCTTTGTGATTGATAAGTCATTAGCCATTTAGTGTAGAGGTTCTCTGTTTCACAGTCAGAGCCACTGCTTGCTCATTACTGGTGTGGTTTCAAACCAAGGCTGAGCTTTTATGTCACAGTGATTAGGTGAATAGTTTTATGTGCAGTCTGCTATTTGCATTAGGACATAAGGAACAAGGATGCAAAGAACGAAACTTTTCATTTCATGTCAAAGGAACAGCATAATATATTTTACTTCTAAATGTACGTAACTTTAAAAGATTATTTTGTTTAATTAAAAAAAATGTACACACACTTCCACAATGAATGAGTTGTATATTTTACAGACAATGAGTGACTTTGAATATCTGAAGCTGCTTGGAAAGGGTACCTTTGGGAAGGTGATTCTTGTCAAAGAAAAGACAACTGGAGTACATTATGCCATGAAAATACTGCGCAAAATGGTGATAATAGCCAAGGTAAGTTTGTGTATTGACATAATTGATGCAGTTGTAATTGATATATTTCTGCCATTTTGCTGCTGCAAGACTTGTCCTACTTTAACAGATGAATGCTGCGAAATGTGTGTGAAGACAGGAGTGTGGCACAGCATCAACATTGGCTTCCTGTTTTCTAGTATAATGTTTATTGGCTCATTTTGAAAATTAGTGTTTATAGGGCTTGACTAAAATATTTTTGTCATTAGTTATGAAAGACACTGCTCATTGAATTATGATCAGTTCCTGATTGTCAGTGATTTTAATATTCATGTCCATTATGAATCCAGACTCTTGGTCAAAGAATTTATTGATCTTATTGAAACATTCTGACTCAGTCTGTGTCTGGTCCGATTGTGCACATGATAAGTTCTTTAACAGCATCTTTGTTTGCATCAGCTTTCGATGATTCTGTGCTTGTAAATCGAGATTATTACTTTACTCTTAATCTTAACAAATTTATAATTCTATTTAATTTTTGGCCTTTTTTGGATTTTACTTTGATAGGTACAGTGAAGAATTGATAGGAAAGCAAAAGGAAGAAAGGGCTGCGGCTTGGACTTGAACCTGGCCGGCTGCTCTCAGCCATACAGCATGTGGTCGCTTTTTAGCAGTGCTTTAAAATTTCATAAACAGATTAGCTCTGTTGTTAAGACAAGTTTCTTTTAGCTGTGGCTCCTCAGTAAGGTGAAGGCCTACCTTACGGCACATTACTTTTAGAGAGTAATTCATGCTTTTATTACTACTTGTGAAAACTATTATAACTCTTTATAATTGGCTCTGATCAGTTCTGACTTCGTCACCTACAAGCTGTTCAAAATGTAGCAGGTTGCCTTTTGACAGGAAAGAAATGGTGTGAACACATTACACCTGTACTGGCCTCCTTACACTAGCTTTCAGTTAATTTCAGATCCAGTTTAAAACTGCTTACTTTTCAGTGGTTAGGCAATACCTAACTTAAGAGACCTTTTGAAACCCTGTAATCCTATCAGAGCACTGAGCTATACAAACCACATGTTCAATCCAATAGTTTCAGCAATCTCCCTTCAGAAATTTGCTGCCATTGGTGAACCCTTATATTGATGCTACAGTGCGGCAGAAAAAGTAGCCAAACATGCAGAGGAGTAATTGACTGCACTGAAAAGGGCAAGTTACAATAGTTGCAGGATAGAGCTACACAACCCTTGTCTTAGGATTTCTGAGTGGTCTGCAGTTATCTTGTAGTTACGGCAGTAAAACCAAAGCAGAAAATGCTACTGATAAAACTGAAACGAAGAAAGAAGAAAGACTGAACATAGATATGTTGGCCTATTTGCTTGAGGTATCGACTCAGGAGTGAAAGCACAAACAATAAAACACATTTGTTCAATATTACAGCAATAAAGGTGTTCAGCAGTCCTTTTTTGTCAGTCCATATACCCAAGTTGTTACAGGTCCTAGTTCTTTTCAGTTTCTTTTGTTCAGGTGTGTGTTGAGTGTATGTCTAGTGGGTATGGGTTTGTTTTTTTTAAATAACTATCAGAGTAATGTTAT